>NW_021939718.1:8223937-8337699 GCF_001715985.3 Manacus vitellinus | reverse complement strand
GGCGTCATCAGCATAAAGCAGCTCCCGGACAAGATGGTTTAAGGTCTTAGTGTGGGCCTTCAGTTGCCTTAGATTGAATAGGCATCCATCAGTATGATATCGGATGTAGATACCGTCATGATCATCGAGGTCTGCCATGGCCCTTTGGAGAATCATGCTAAAGAAGACTGTGAATAGAGTTGGTGTGAGAACACAGCCTTGTTTCACACCATCAGTTATTAGAAAGGGCTCAGAAAGTGCATTGCCAAATCTGACTTGGCCATGCTGATCGTCATGGAGTGAGACAGGGCAAAATGAAAAACACTGACGTCAAACTAACTCCCAGACTTTGTGTGAAACACTTGTGTAATCAGGAAGCAACCAAGAGAGGAATCCTTGTCTGCCTAGATGGTGCTACCAGTGAGAGTGGGAGCAAGTTGAGTGAGTGTGTGAACACACAGGAGCCTGTGTTTGTGTGCTGGAGCACACAAATGAAAAACTTGAGTGACAGCTAAAAATGCCAAAGGCAATCGAAGAAGACAAAAGCGGAATAAACAGAATGGAAAACAAATAATGGAAAACTCAATCAGTGGTGGTATGGGGAGAAATGGAAAGCAACTGAGACTTTTCAACTGGGTGAAACAGAAGATGAAGCAAAGAGCAGAAGCAGGGAAACAGAAAATAGATATTATTTGGGAGAACATTACCAGCCATCTTCCTTTTATATTCTTCAAATGACTACCACCCTTTCCAAGATAAGCACATCTATATTGACTCTTTCTTATAAAATATCTTTTTTACCTTCCTGATCCACAAGATTTTTTGCTTGATATCTTACCAATGTACATGCAAAGGAAGTTTCCTGAAATTGTTTTCCTGTTTCAAGTGAGCACCTTATAACCAGAAACAGACTTAAGAGAGGCAAAAGCCTCACTTCCAAGGAGAACATCATCCTGTGTAATAATAATATCAGTAGGTCTAAATTCAAATTATGTGACCTGAACCACAACTTTAAGCTGCAAAGACAATCTTTGCTTCCTGAGTGATGAATATGAGAAATTCCAAACTGGCATTCTTTAGTCCACCCTTAGAAAGCACTCTGTAATATTTCTCTTTTCGAGCTGTGACTGGATACTTCCTCCCTAACCAGAACAACAATGCACAGCTGAAAAAAAATCAACTAAAATAGTCAAAATTAAGTAAGAAAATGCAAAACAAAGCCATGCTTTGAGCAGAGGAACCACTTGGGAGAAAAGAAAAGAAGGAGCCTTCCAGTCAAATCTCCTAGGCTAGGAAGAAGACAATTTTTTCTATTTCCTGAATTCGAACATGCTATAGAAGAGTGCTTTCCCTCCAAATGTCTTTAGAGAGTGATTAGCTTTTCTAGCTTTCAGCCCTCAAAATTGAAGGAACTTTCAAAATGTGCAACTTCAGCTCTTCCCCAGCAACCAAATCCTCCACCCTCAATTAAATCTTGTATATAAAATCCAAACATAGGCAGCAAGATGGCTGATGTTCGAAGAAGCATAGCTGAGTTCACATTCCAGCAAGCCCAAACTTTTAATCAATCATCACCTAAGCCTTTTTTAAAAGTTTCCAAAGTCAGTCAATGCTTTGCACACCTCAGCTCAGCTGTACTGACCTGACCCTAATAACAAGGGTATTAGACTTGCTGGATACGACTTTTCACCATTGTTTGACGGAAAAATACAGAATTCATTAGTTTGGTTTACCTTTTCTTTGTCTCAAGTGAAGGAGGCACTTTTGTGTCATTAACTAGTTCTGTGTTCACAAGTATGCAGATATTTTTTGTAGTTAAATTGGTTATTTTTTAGGACTTAATGAAGCATAATAAAGCAGAAATATCCCCAATCAGTATGGTATCACAAGAAATGTTATTGCAATATCTGTTTGTCAGATTGGGAAACACTATACTGACCTGGCAGAGCAGAGTATAATATTTTGTTACAGCAATTTCCTATAATTTCAGCAGAGGTGATAGTTAAGTATAAAGCAGATGAATATAAAGATGACTGATGCACATATATCTTACCTTAAACACTACCAAATAACACAAACGTTAAACTGTTTTTTGCATAATCTCCCTTCTAGTAAAAGTTTTTGCAAATAGATCATAATAAGAGAAGTACACAAAAAATTACATATTTATTGTTTATTCTTTGCTTCACTGACAATTCACATTCTCAAAAAGAAACTCTTAACTTGGTGCTGTTATTTGAAGAGTGAATAGAATTTTCTTTCACCAGTAATATTGAAAACAATACACCCTAATGAAATCCAAATATGATACAGATGACTTTTAACAACTTCTGAATTCAAACCCATGAATTTTCAATGTTTATGATATCACATGATGATGAAAACTTACATTGAATATTTAAGTTTAGTGTGCATGTTAATTGAGATAAACTCTTGATGAAAGGACCCATGTGATAGATATGGTACAGCAAACTTTCTCAATACTTTGTCTGATACCTTCAGGAAAGGCTGCTTCTTCCAGAAAGGTCTGAGGTAGTCTGGGAGGGTGCTCAGAGGTCTGAAAAGAGATCTAGTTTCTCTGAAGAAGAGCCAAAGAATGCTGAAATGCCAGTTACTTCTGAATGACATCGATGTGGAAAGAAGTCATCCTGGATAGTAAAGTTGGTATTCAACCATTCAATCATTCTTTCTTTATTTGTATTTCATGATTGTCCTCTCAATCATTTAAAGACATATGATAGTATTTAGGAATCTGACAGAGTATGTGAAAGGGTTAAAAGGGCTGTTTGGGAGCAGCGGGGTGATGCACAGCTGCATCTGTTGAAAGCAGATGAATCCCATTACCACCCATCAATGCAAACTCCTGCTTCTGTACTGTGGGTGAAAATGCTCTAGTTTGGTAGAAGAAAATTTAGAAGTGGGGCAGAGGAGGTGGTTATAAGTAGCCAGGATGAGTGTTCTACCTGCTATGAGCAGTTAGGAGAAGGAATGACAGTGAAGGGAAGAAATATATGCATCTTCCACAGAACTCTGTCACTTGTTATGGAAACGCTGTTAGCAGATGAAAGTGACCGGTGAGGTTTAGCACTGTGAAAAGCCAGCACAAACATGGTATGATGACTGCCAAGGCAGGGGAATGGAGCAATCTCTGAACAGGCTTGGAATCCACAAATAAAACAGGTACTGTTTTGTTCTTAAAATCCAAAGACAAGCAGAGACACACCAGACCAGGAGGAAGGGAAAAAGAGAAAGCAAAAATACAGGTACATTTAAGCCCTTGGCCTGCAACATTAATGGGTACTCACAGGAAAAAAAATTAAAAAAGAGAAAGAAAGGAGAAGAAGCACAACATGTCAGCATCAACTGTTAACATCACTCACATTTATAGTAAATGACCTTTCCCAAGAATAAAATGCCTTTCAGACTGGCCACGACTAATTTCTAATATTGTTGTGATTTTAACCTCAGCAGTACAGGGAAAATGGTCACAGCAGACACCAGTTCCAAGGGAGCAGAAACAGCTTTGCTTCACCACTGTGACACTCTCATTTTTAAACCAACCTACAAATTATATCAGATACCAAATTAATTTGGGAAAATCCCAGCTACCCAAAGCATGAAGGAATAGTTCCATAAAAATGACTAGTGTAAGATCTGTGAATAACTGCTGTTATTGTTGTACAGGAGACAAAGACTCATCCAGAAATATCCCTTACAGTGGCATAATCCAAATCAGAGTCATGTTTTTGTCTGACACACAACAAGAAGAAAGCGTGGTGTGCAAGACCAAAATTTAGTCCTTTACTTTTACATTTCTCAATTCTTAATCCTTTTTCAAAGTTGAAAATTAATTTGCATAATTTTCTGCTTCAGTGACTTTCAAGGATTAACTGTACTTCTGAAAGGGACAGGAGCAGTTTTGATATAAATGGCAGGAAGGCAGGCATTGGGAGAGCCTGTACATTTCCGTTCTCCTCCTATGACATAAGTAGAAGTAGTATCCATTGTGATACCCTGAGATCACCAAATCAGGTTTATTTCACCTCCTATCACCCCGACCCCAACCAACTGCAAATCTGCACAATTCAGGTCATTCATGTTCAGTCATTCATTTTGCATTTGGGTGCTTATCAGATTCATGGGTCACCTCTTGCTTCCACTCTGAGGGGAAACAGTATTTTGACACACTTGATTTTAATTGCATTATTGGCAGTAATTAACTGCCAGTGAAAGATCACCATTAATCCATATATACTGAAATAACAGAGATTATCACAGATGTTCCTTAGTGAAACCCATTTATGATATACAGGTTTATTCATGGTCATGTCTCCTGTCCACATTCTTGTTTAGAGTTGCTTGGTATCACCTTCCAGCAGCAAGCAGAGCCATGGATGCACACAGGCGCCCAGCCCACTCTTTACATCAAGCCCACATACTTTTCTCCTCTCAAAAATCCACCAAAAATGCGGAACGGGGAAATGCACAACCCTCATATTCTCCCACAGTCTGTCTGTTCCTTAGGCTTTTCGCAGACCACTTTGTCCCTCTCTGCCCTTTGCAAATGTTTTTCTGTGTCTTTGGAAAGAAGTAGAAAAAAAAAAAAGCCACCAGCAGACATCTAGCTGTGACTTGGGCAGCTGTCCTAATTTAGGTGAAACTGTGTTGACATCTGTCAGCTTGGGACCTGACTTCACATTCAGCATGGAAGTGCCTAATCTGAAGCCTTCCAGGTAGCCATCAAGAGACAATGTCCATAGCTGGCTCCAAAATGACACATCAATAAGTGAAATCAAAATGACATGAATTTTTGATGATTACATGAGATACAGATGATTATGATCAAATCTGCATTGCTACTCATGGTAATTATAAGGATTAACATACTATTATGATTACAGTGTAACAGTATGGATGTCACATTACCAATATTACAGGTTTCCTCTGAGAAGAAAGCTGAAATGGATGACCTCTAGTCAGCAGGGAGGCCAAATAGTCTTACTGTGCCATAGGAGAAAAAAATGTTTGAATTTGAACTATTTCACATCTAGGTTGCCCTCAGAATTCTGTAAAACAAAGTGACAGGGACTTTTCTCCTTTCTCCCCTCTCCTCCCCTTCCCTCCCCTCCTCTGAAGAATTATCTCCATTGTTATTTCCTCCCATACAATGTGGCCTGCCCTCGAGTTTCCTCATTTTGGCAGGTGACTTCCCATCATTGCATAAAGGTAACTGTCTCTGAACTTGCTCTTATTTCACACCAGGAGAAAGCTGGTTTAGCTCAGTACAGTCCACTGTGAGACAAATTCTCTCAAAGTAAATGCCATGCTGATGGGAGAAAATCCTGTTTTATCTGTTGTAACTTGTCTCTAACCCCTCACTGGTTGCCAAAGTGAGTACTATGAAAACTGCCAAGTAATCAGCCTGCAACTGAGTGGAGCTATGCCTACTCAGTGGGGAATTAGAAAACTAAAATATGTCATCATCTTTGAGGTATCCAAAATTCATGAGGAAGCCCACCTGAAGGCCTGAATAATTTTATGCACATTTTTTCATTCTTCATTTGCTTTCTGGTGGTAAGGCCTGAAGAGGTCAAATCTTTTAATTCCTTACAACCACTAGGACTAAAACCAGACTCTCCTTTTTTCTTTTCATTGGAGGCAGAGACAATCCTATCTCCAATAGCTAAATCTTTGAATGTGTAATAATAAATGTTGTTTCACAGTCTGTAGAACAGCCAGACACTGAAATATCATTGAAAGACACCTCCTTATCATCAGGCTTTGCAGAGAACCTTCCAGAAGAACTGGACTTTCTGTCTTTTCTAAAGAATGATAGTGGTACAAAGAAACCCACTCCAGTTACACAACAAAGTGGAACACACTACTGCTGCAGGAGAATCTTCATTTTGGGTTGAATTTTTATTTTCATCCTCGTGAATACATAAAGGCTGTCGCAGAAGTGTCACCTTGTCATAAGATGTTCATTTGACATGGGCATTGGCTTGTTTTTACTAGAAGACCACACAACTGGTCTATCTTTCATGTTCTGATCAAGACCCACATCTGTGTGAGGAAGGATGCCTGTGATCAGTAGGGAGTTAGGTGGGCAATTAGAAAGAAAGGAAAAGATGTGCTTTGGTTAACAGTAGCAAGCAGGAAATCTATGGGTTTGAAGATGGCAACCTGATGTTTTCCAGGTAGACCTTACTGAGAGAGTGCCTCTAGTGTTCACCAAAATTTGTCAGTTGACAGTTTTAGAAGTTAAGAGAGAGAGAGACATGCCAAGGGAAACATATGACACAATAAACTCCTAGTGGGTGAAATGCAGTTTTAGACTGAAAGCCAGAAAAACCATAATCTGCCTGAGGGCTTGCAAAGCATTTTGGTGGGACCTGTTCTTCATATGGGTCTTTTCATTTCTCCAGGCTATAGCTCTAATGCTTTCCATTCCAGTTTTTTTCCCTAAAAAAATCTTGGTTTGTTCCTCTCAAAAGACAAGATTTTTGACCACTCTCGTGTTTTTTAGCAGCATAAGAACAGACACGCTAGATTAAACTGCAAATCCCCCTGACTCAGTGCTGTGTCCACGAGAGGAATCAGTAGCAGTGGCCTAAGGCAGGATGGATGGGCAAGGAAATCATGTATTGGCACTTCTCACACTGCACCTTCCCAGGTCCCTCACAAATGCTTCAGTAGCATTCCACAGTTGGATTTCTCTGCATGCGCAGATGAGAAGGGACAGCTCATGAACCACAGCAACCGACCTGTTTCTGTTTAGGGCTACTACCTGTTTCACCTTCAACAGCCAAAGGGAAAACCTAAAATAATAGTAGAAATCTGCTTTGGGTTTATGTAAGTGCTTGATATTTTCTGAGCTTTAATGAAGTGTTTATTTTTTTGGTCATTCTCTGTGGATTGTGTCCCCTCAAGGATTTCACCATCCCACCATTAGGGGCTGTCATTAACTCTCACAGCACTAAGAGTCTATTGTTTCTCCAAACATTATTTCTAGGGAAGGCCTTTTCCCTTGTAGATGACATGTTGTACAAGTCTGAGGAAAACTAGAGGAGAGAAAGGTGTTTAGAAACTGCTTTTAAGCTTTCAGTACTGGTAAGCAGCATGCCTGCTTTCACTAGTGTTTTAATTTCTGCTGCTTGCTGCAGAGCCCTGTAGGCTACAGAGCCTCTTAGGTGCTATCTTCCGCAGTACAAGTACTTGAGACTCTTTCACATCTCTTAACACATGGTATGCTAATTTAATTTAGGTTGAGTTGTACCTTAAAGTTTGAGTAATCACATTGAAATCGAGGATGACAGAAAAAAGTGTCCAGGATCCTCACAACTTGTCACCCACTCAGGTCTCTGCACTTTCATCCTTAATGCTTATGTGCAATTAGAGGTACAAACACTCCAGAGCACCACTGTGCAGCATTTGGACCTAATGGGCCAACAGTACCAATTAGGTGATTGTCTTCCAACAAGAAGTGCACTTTGCAATGTCACGCAGTGCCACGCTTTTGTAAACTGCATATAATTGTTACATCCATGTATTTGTCCATTTTTCTCTGCTCTGGACACTGTTCACTGTCTGAGAAAGGTGAGTTCATGGGAAACAGAGACAGCACTAAGAGGGCACATCATCTGCTGATACCAGCCCTACAGCTGAGACCAAACCCAGTAAGACCAGACTTTCAGCTAGCATAAACCTGCTACATGAGATACTGAGGTGGGAATTTCCACTTCTGTCAGACCAGCCTGGGGAATAGAAAGAAAACAATTTTTAGCTCACCTTAGTACATTGAAACAAAAAAGGGGTAAACTTAATGGCTTAAAACCAATGAAATCTGAGTTAAGGTGTGCAAAGTTACTTGCACTTAGCTTCAACTGAACACTGAGCATGTATGCCAATATATGCCCTTCACTGACAATAAAAAGAGAGCACAAACACTGGTTCACACAGTAGTCTACCAGATGTAACCATCGAAAATGCATGACAGTGTCTCTGGTCCTAGGGGTAATGATAATCATCCAAAGGAACATCTGCTCTTTCACACTGGGGACAAAAAAAAAAGGGGGGATCAGTATGCCCAGACACTGCACTAAAATGCACATATTTTTTTCAAAAACCTGATTTACTAACTAAGCCAAATCTTCAGATGGTGTACGCTGGCAGACATCTGCCAAAGTCAAAGGAATTGTACTGATTTATACTCACAAAGCACATAATCTGTTGAAGAGAAACAGAGAAATATGGACAGAAGCCTCCTTCCCTTATATGAGCTACATGCTGTGGTGTTTATTGTCTGACAGACCATTCAGTGATGTTCAGGCTACTGGAATGCCATTTCGGCTAAGGCGTGCCAAGATCTCCAGGCTGACTGAGACTTGCTGACAACCTACACCACACTTCAAATGTTAGGGCTGTCCAGCACGGCTGCAGTCCTGGGAATGAGTTCTCTTAAACCAAACAGAAGGAAGATCCAAGCTCATGAATGCTCTCAAGTATAGCACTCCAGCAATCAAAGGCATTTCAAGACATTTCTGCGGGGCAAGCACAATCCTGTGAGTATCTCAAGGAAAAAGAAGACACAGGTGAATTTTTGAATCCTCTGAGGCTGATAAAATATCTTCTTCATGTGCACACACACACAAAATAAGCAAACGCCAAAACAAACCCAACCAAAAAACAAACAATCAATAAAACAAACAAACAAACAAAGAAAACCACACCAGCTCTAACTCTGGCCTTGGTAAATTGCAGAACGTCTTCTTATTATAATTACCGAGATCCCTGAGGGTACATATAATTGAATTAAGGGGTGTTGCTACTTGCATACTTAGTGGCTGTAGAGCTGTCTTCAGCTTCAATCTGTGGCCCCATAATCAGTGTCGAGAACATGCATAAGACACCCTTTAATTCGGTTATAAGTGGCCCTCGGGGAACCATAGAGTTGAACAGTATCATAAGGTTCTAAACATGGTCTGTAGAAGGGCTAATTCCAAACTCCTGCTCAATAGAGGATTTCTCAGCCTCATCAAAGTTTTATGCTAAAATTTTTGCTAATATTTTGAAAGCATGTTACTTCATTTGACCTAAATGACTTTTGCACATGTTCATTTCCATTTTACTCTATCAGCCTGTTTAACATAATAGCATATTAACAGTACATTTGAAAGAAAACTCAGTGGTTTGGAGTCAGTCCAAAGCAGTCACAGCAGCAGGAGAGAGCAATAAGAGTTTTGAAGAAGGAAAATCAGACTCGAGTCCCCATTATTTCTTTGCAAAATGCAAATATCCTTGTGCACAAGGGATGTTTTGGCATAAGAACATAATGTTATTTGTACCAGATTACCAGATTACCAGATTATTTCCAGAATGATGGTCCCTGAGAAGACTAGACTGCTACAAATGGCTTTTTACAACTGGAAAATGCTGATTAAGCAAATGCTTATTATGTCTTTTAACGTGTATGTAAGTAGTACATTTTTATATATTATTGTTATATACCATTCCCTATGCCCATTCAACAGTATGTATGTGGACAGCCAACAGACACGACTAGTGGAACCCCATGTCATTAAACTTGTATTATTAAATCTTCTTGTTTATAACTCTGCCAAACCTAACCCACTTATTCCATAACTTTCTTTGATGATTATCTGCCTCCATTTAATTTATTTGATTTTTATTTTTCATGTAATGCAAAACAGCTTAGTCACTTCCAAAAGCAAGACCTAATCTTCTAGCCTAGATACTGTGATTAGATTCAAAGCATTGATACTCACCAAAGATGCAGAATATGTGGGCTCATGACCACAAAAACCAAAAATAGTGCTTCATCATTATGGTGGTCATTTAAAAGAGAATATGCATTTACTTATGAGGGGTTAGTGGCTCATAAACTTAAAACTACAACATTCATCAGATAACCCAAGCGATAGAGAAGTTGAAGTGATTTTGGTACATCTGTATACCTTTGAGACTTGAAGATGATGACTAGTATTGAGTGGAGACTGCTAACAATAGCTGTTGTGGAAAGCCTTACTTCCAATAAAAAAGATAAGATGAGAAAAGTTTTTCTGCAAAGACCCTCTTGACACACCAGCGTGGAAGCAGCACTGATGATTGGAAAAGCTGATGCTTTTAGCTGGGTTTACAATGGATTACTCTCTGACCTAGGTGACACATGTAAATCTCAGATAGCACCACAAAATTGTGATTCAACCAAGTGGCACACTTCCGCTGAAGGATTGTGCACACAGATCTTGTTTGTGCGCTACAAGCCCAGAAAGCCAATCATTTTCTGGACACAGTGTGGGCAGAAGGTTGAGGGAGGGGATTCTGCTCCTCTGCCCCCTCAGGTGAGACCCCACCTGCAGACCTGTCTCCAGCCCCAGAGGGGCCCAGCACAGGAAGGACATGGAGCTGCTGGAGTGAGTCCAGAGGAGGCACCAAGATGATGAGAGGGATGGAGCAGCTCTGCTGTGAGAAAAGGCTGAGAGAGTTGAGATTGTTCAGCTTGGTGAAGAGAAGGCTTTGGGGTGACCTAGTTATGGCCTTACAGTGCCTGAAGGTAGCTGACAAGAAAGGTGGAGAGAGACTGTTTGGAACAGTGTGTAGTGACAGGACAAGGGGTATTGGATTCCAACTGAAAGAGAGTGGGTAGATCAGATATTAGAAAGAGATTCTGACTACGAGGGTAACGAGATCCTGGCACAGATGGCCCAGAGAAGTTGTAGATGCCCCATCCCTGGAAATGTTCAAGGCCAGTTGGATGGAGCACTGAGGTCTAGTGGAAGGTGTCCCTGTCCATGGCAGGGGGGTTGGAACAAGATAGTCTTCAAGGGACCTTCCAACTGAAGCCATTCTGTGATTCTTTGACAGCTCAAGAGTAGCAGCCCAGTGCAGCATAATTTGACATCAATGGGCCATGGAACCCAGGCAGAAACACATGTGTGTATCCAAAGGCACAACCGGTCTCCGAAGTTTTCTACCTAACCAGCACAGTATGGAATTGGCAAGGTATCATGGAGCACATAGAGTCCATCCCAAGGTTCACAGTTAAACCAGAAAAGGTCAAAAGAACAGCAGCTCCAGGTTCCTCTGTGAATCACAGAACAATCTATGACAGTCAAAAAACCCAAATCACCAGAACCCACAGGCACAGGGAGAGAGAAGGGCAGAAAAGGGAAAATGCCATTATTTTACATACAAGTACAGAATTTATTGAACATGAGCCTCTGTCTGGACCTAGAAAGCAGTACAAACTGTACATTATGCAAGAAGGAAAATTTTTTTCTGTCAAGATCATCTTATAGAGTGAGAGAGCATTACCAAGCACAAATATAAATTAGTAAGATAGCAAAATATACATCAAAACTAGAGAGACAGAGACCGAACTTTCATTTGTTTTTTGCTGTTTGCAAGAACATCAGGGTGTGTATCAGCAAAATGCCACAGGGAAATAGTTTGTGGGTAGAAAATAGCTGTGCTGTAATTATCACCTAATTATGCAATTACAAACATCCTTACCACATTAAAAAAAACTATTATTCTTTTATCAGATTGTTATTCTTAGCCTTAATTTAGGCTTCAGTACAGGCTTGGTAGATAACACCTATGTGAATGAGAACCACAGTATGTAAGCATGTCCTTGGAGCCATGCAGAAAGCCCTGTGTGCAAGGTCTCCTTGCTGTGGAGTGGCACTCAGGGCCACCTCAGCCTAATGCTCTTCACAGCTCTGCTTATCAGATTTCCAACCCATTTCTTTGTACAGGAATCAGAACAGTTCATGGGAACACTGCAGATGGTCCCTCCCAAGGGAAGAACTAATTGCAAATGAGGAACTCTTTTCATGTCAGGTTTATGACTTGAAATAATATGGGCAAACACACCAACCATCTTCCTTTGGTTGCTAAGAGATCTTAAATTCCAGGCAGTGAAATGGCATAGTGAGGTGTGTGGTTCTGTGGTGTATTGTGAGTGGTCCCATGTGTGGTGATGTTATACTGACTAAGCTCTAGAGCTGCTCAGACATTTTCTTTTGACACAACAATTTTTCCCCAGGAAATTCCAAATCATTGGCACAGAACTTGTGCTTGGAGGTTACATTGACATCAGCACAAAAATACTCAAGAAGTGTTCATGCTGTTAACTTCTGAACGAACCTTTGTAAAGGAAGCTCACAGCTTCATGCCTCCTCTGTCTCCCTCTTTCCTCTGCATCTACTACATCAATAAGCCAACTGTGTAACATGGGCCACTTTGAAATGTCTTCTCCCAGCCACTAAAAGCCAAGCTCTTAGACACTTTGGTTTCAGGGGGTTTTTTTGTGTCAGCACCAAAAGATAAACAGAGAGCTGAAGGTCCACCTTCCAATCAAAAGGCAGAGGTTCTGCCTCAGGCCATGGTAAATTGTTCACACAAGTGCAAAACATTTCCTCACCTCCATAAAAGCTAGATTGCCTAGAAGCAGTTAAAGCAAGGAGCAACCAGATTCAAAATGGGAAGGCTGAGGTTATCCTGCCTCAAGGCCAACATCTATCTGTTCTCCTCAATTTCTCCTCTCTTTAGTGCAGGCAGGGACACCTGATTAGCCCAGGAATGTGCAAGCAGACCACCAAACCCATGCAGGGAGCAACAAAGTCGAATGTAAGTGTCTGTGACAATTGTAACTTGAAGATCATCAACAGCCTCCGTCAGCCATCGGGAAGTGCAAAGGTCATGGGGGAGACATGCTGCCAGTTGCTGACATTACATTTCAAGGCCTGAGGAGCAGAAGGAGAGAAAAATAAGGAGAATTTGGAACAATTAAGCAATAAAAAGGAGTCGTAGGTTGGGAAAATAAGAGCATACATCTCTAAAACAAGGAGCATCTCCCTGCAAATTTCCCTTTTTCACTTGGATTGCCATCACTTTTCCAGATCTTCGATGTGACTGAAGACTGACTTCAAAAAAGTCATGCCTAATGACCATTCCCCCCGTCATACCCTTCAGCATTGGGCTCTACCTATCCCAAATTACTATAGTAATTACTATAATAAATAGTAGAGATGTGGGGAGAAGTGGGCAGCTGCTCCCACCCTCCTGGCTCAGAGGGTTTTTTTTCCTAAGACATTGTTGGAAATCAAAAGTAGCAGAGGCAGAAGAAATACATCACAAAGGCCTGTGTCAACATCAAAACCTTCCAAGACCACATTATTTCTGAAAACATATTTTCCTTGCAAAATATATACTAAAACTATCCAAAATTAGGAAAAGGTAAAGATCTGTAGAGGTGATTGTCATGACTAGGTAAGCACAAAGGAGTTGTGCTGGCCTTCAGCACTGGGTATAGGGGCTAAGAATGAAGTCCAGCATGAGCTCTGCAGAAACTCTGCCTGACAGAAACAACCAGGTTTTCCAGATGTAGAAGATTCCCTTACAAAGGCCGTCAAAAACTATTGGAGCATGACCATGAGAAGGTTATACTTACTCTATCACATTTAAATTGACATACTCATTGGTCTATAGTGAAAAGAGAAATTGGGAAGTAACTTGCTGGCCACTTCTCCCGAAGTATCCTTTTACTTCGTACAGATCTTTCATTTCTATAAAGTAGAGAAGAAGAGTTTCATTTCTGTATAATTTATTAATTAATGAAAAAAAAATTTAAAAGAGAGTAGAAGAGGCATGCTGCTTGTTAGAAGTGTTCTGTCATCTACATTTCTTACTTTTCCATCAGGAAGCCTAATAGAGTAAAAGAGTCAGTTTATAACTTGACTGGGATCTGTTTTGTTAAACACAGTAAACAGCTTCAGCTTTTCCAAGGATTTCAACACATCCACTGTTTAAAATGCAACACAGAAAAATAAATCCTCTACTCTCTTACACCCATGCAGCAGCAGTAAGATCACAGGTTGTAGGAATTGAACCAAGCCCAGAATTTGGCCAAAAGGTGGTCCAAATAAGCTGATTGATTGTCACATACTGTACAAATGCCAAGTCATTCTTGAACAGGCAGACACAGGCAGAGGGGCTCTGGCTGGGGAATGTTTGAGCAACAATTTGGCTTGCACACAGTTCCGAGTATTGCAGGCCTATTGCCTTAAGTACATCTGCATCCTAAAAGCACAACACAGCTCTTGGCTTTCTATCCCAGTCTCCTGTAACCTTGCCCAGTTTGGATGATTTCATTAGTCAATTGTCATGGATTAATATAAAGCTATGGTTTAGATCCTTCACTCAAGCTGTTGTTATGTTTGCCACTGTTTCTCCATATTACAACAAAGCCTCTGCGAGGTCTAGAGTGTCTTACATGTGTGCACCATATGAAAACCACAGAGAAGTTACTTTTCTAACTCAGAAGAAACTGAGATGGCAGCTGAGAAGAAACGTCCAGTGTTTTCAGTCAAACTTTTGCAACCACCTTTAGGGAACTATCCCAGATTTTTTGAATGGAAGGAATTTTTTTTTATATGTATTAACTCCAGGTTTCATGTCACCTCTAACCTGAAGATAGGCAAACAGTTAACACAGAATGGTGCTGCACAATTTGCTTTAATACCCTTGTAAAAAATGCAGTCAGCTGGTGACATTTCAGCAGACAGATGTTCACCATCATACAGGGAGCACAACAGGAGTGTGCACACACATTCACATGCATTTTTTTCCTACACATGGGCAAAAGACCCTGATCTTGCAGCCAAACAATCACAGAAACCTAAATTATCATTACTCAAGGAACACCCTAAAAACTGTAGTAGATAAAATTCTCATGTGATGGTTCATGATTTTTAGTTTGCTCTGAATAGTGGTTTTCCTCTCCTCTGCAATTGTACTTTCATTCATTAAACCTCATTGCCCAGCATTTCTATTTTTAAAAAGAAAATACTTAAATTTTTCTGTCCTCTACAGTTCATTACCAGATCTTAAGAGAAATGTATTAAACAAAGCATCTGAAATTTCGTACATAATTTAAAAAAAAAACTTCTTTACCAAAGAACCTTTAGTGAGAGTTAAATAATCCAGATCACACTGGGTGGCACTGGATGGAAGGGAGGTCTCCAACAGCATTTTTAACACCAAGAAAGGAAAACTTTTCAAGTCACAAGATGTATCTTTGATTTTTACTTGAATTGCAATCCAAGAATTTAAGAAAGTTTTTGAAAAATGCCCTTGATTTTAACCCTAGGCAGATATATAAATAGATTGACATGGATGGTCACAGCATAACCAAAAGATTACGCCATTTCATGGACCTGCTAAGCCCATGTCAAAAACTTTCAAATTTTAAACGAACACCTTGAAAAATTAATTTCTTTGCAGATTCCTTCTGAATTATATCTTTCTTTCTTTCTTTCTTTAATATTGCAATTTTTTCCCTCCCACAGAGAATATTTGTCACATATATCTCAGCCACCAAGCTCCTTTCATCCTTTTTGTCCTCGACAGAGAAGCTGTGGCTGCCCCATCTCTGGAAGTGTCCAAGGCCAGGTTGGATGGGGCTCGGAGCAGCCTGGTCTGGTGGAAGGTATCCTTGCCCATGGCATGGAGTTGGAACCAGATGATCTTTAAGGTCCCTTCCAACTCAAACCATTCTATAATTCTGTTCTGTGGGGTCTATATTGGTATTTGTAACTCAGGAAATAGTACTATGACTTCAGAACTCTAGAAACCACAGCTGAGGTTCAGCAAGTCCTTCCTCCACTGCAGCTGCTGACTTATCTGTTTGCTAATGGTAAATGAAAAATCCTATCTCTGCTGAGGCAATAGTTTAAAAAAAGTCCATTTAGACTTAGAAAAATCTGAAATTTTATGCCATCCTGCGCATGTTTTCAGTCAGTCTGAGTCACACATTCCTTGCCCAGTCCTATGCAGCTCTACTCATGGCAAGACCATCATTCCTGAATCAAGACAGTGAGGAACAAAAATTAGCATCAAATATAATGTCTTGATTCCTAATTTCTTTAAATTTAAAGCTACCTATTTTCCTTTGCATATTTACAGTGTCCTAGCCCTAAGACTATGTTACTCCAAACTGTGTGTTGCATGAAATCAGGAGGAACGTGTGTAGGTGGATTTGTCTGTATAGTTTGATTTGCAGACACTTGGTCATGGGTAAAAAGCATCCAAGAAGGAACTGGCAGAATATCATGCCATCATTTAACCAAACAAACCTGGCTTGAAAATATTATTCATGTTTCATGCTTTCAATATTTTCCATAAATCCATGCTGTCAAACATTCAATTTAAAATCAATTTTCAACAAAAACCCAGGGCAAAATTGTGTGTCGGTGGATTTCTTGCACAAATGCCCAAAATCTGATTTTAGGAAGTGAGTGGGAACATTCCATGAACATCATTGAATTAAAACTGACTTTTGAATTTCAAGAATACTCACAGACCTTTTTTTTCCATTTTGCTCTGGTATGCACATACCACTAATTCTTGGCTCAGAACTGCAGAGCCGAACACATTAGACATGGTGACTACTAAGCACAGTTGGTCTTTGAATCTCTCTAAATTATAGCTCAGGCCACGAATAACCAAAAATTGCTATAATTACAGCTATACCTCTTTAAGTGTTTATACCTTTCAAAAAGATTTGCTGAGAGAAACTCTCCGTGCACATATAAGAACAAACTGCCTACCTTAGAATTTGACTTAAGTACATTTTAAAAACATTAAACCCCATAATTCTCAATTCAAAATACCCTTTTGTTGGTTTCCAGTCTAACTAGTAGTTTTCTGTTAAAAAAGTGGTTCCATGAAGTTTATGGTGTATATGCAATGTGTACTGCTTCTCTGTATACAAAGGGTGATTACACTTCACCAAGAAACCCTGGTATCATGCTTAATTATGTCAGCTATACCAAAATATTTCAATCTGAAGGGGACATGGCTGTGGAACAATGTGAGTTTCTGAAGTAGCATTGCTCTGTCATATACATGCACATATGGACTTCAAAAGTTTTCCTCTACTAAGAAGACTTTAGAGTAATTTTCTCCCTCCCTCAGTAGCCAGTGAAGAAGTCCGTGTTTACTGACTAACTTACTTTCATTGGATCTGTAGATGGATTTCTAAACAAACTTGAGAATTTGTAGAAATTGGTCGAAATTGAGAGATTTCTGCATACATACTTATTCTGTCCAGAATAATTGATGATTTATAGTAAACTTTTAATAATCAAAGATAGAAAAAATGAAGGAATAGGTCATCATATCAACAACAGCTAATGATAAAAAGCCTAACAATTTCTGTTTGAAGAACTGGAAGGACTCAGTAAGACAGGTTTTCACAAACATGAGGTTTCACTGTGTAATGGGAAAGGTCACCTATTGCTTTCATTCCAATGTTTAAATTCAGAAAAAGTAGCTTCTTAGTTGGAAAATGCAATATAGTCTGTCTTTGGATAAGGTTTGATTATAATGAATTTTTGGGCTTAATTTTAAGACTATGTCAAAGCAGTGAGTATTTTTCCAATGAGAATATTTTTCTAGATTACTTCACAGCGATATCTGAAATCTCCAAAATTACTGTTCTTTTGCCTGTTCAGCAAACCACTCTACAATTGAAATATAAACTAAACCTGCCCTGGATATACATAAAGGCATGAAGAAAATGGGAGACATGACAAGATGCTGCTGCCTCACTGACGAGGACAAATCCTTCCCTTGGTCAGATGCATCCCCAAAAACAGCAAAGCTTCTGTCCACAGAAACCAAAACATCAAAGCCCTTATTCAGATGTCAGTTCCATTTTTCTGTTCAGGAGGTTTATGCACACTGAGGGCACTAAGCTTTGCAAGGAGGACAAAGGGAAGCAAGGCAGTACCACTGTGTGCACCGCAGCTCTGTCAGTGCAGAGGACAAAAGATGTTGTGGCCTCCTTGAGGACTTGTCTGATAACTTGTTTCTGTATTAAGCTATAGTACCTTGACTGCATATCTCCTCTTTGTTCAGGGTGACTTCTTACCGCAGAGGAGCCTTTATACTTTCCGGCAATCCTGGAAAAAACTTCTTTAAAGTGACCAGCTGGGACACTGATGACTCTACCTACCAGAGCAGCCCTGATATCAGGGTGGATTATCTTTGTAAGGGCTTTACCAGAACAAAATGCATGTTTTCCAGCCCCCACAGAGATTTAGGAGTTTTGCAAACTCCTGAATTATTTGAGCCTACTGACTTTTGCAAATGATCAGTAAGACCATCCTTTTTGAAAACAGAGCTGTCAGGGATATGAAGTCATTATCTATCCCACCCCACTACCCTAAAACTGGGTCAGGAAAACCAAAACTATTCCTGTCAGAGGTTTCATTAAATCCTTTTTATAAGACCTTCCAGTGACGGAGATTCCCCAAGAGTTATAATCTATTTCTAGCCGTCCCCAGCAGCAGTAAGAGGATGTTTTGTAAGACTCTGCAGGCATTCAATAAAATACTAAAAAAAATTAAAATTAGTGTGTCAGAGTTGCAACCACACAATGTGAGTTTAACTCACCCTAGCTTTATAAATTACGTATCTGCCTCTCCATAGTTGTGTGCATTAAAGTGCACTGGGGCTGACTGAAAATGAGAAGTATTTTCTGCAAAAGGGTTTAAAGCTGTTTTCACTTCAAAAGCTTTAAAATTACGTCTTTAAAACAAACAAGCAAATTATTTTATTTCTCTGTACATTTTATCATTGAAAACCACTGAAAAACCTCAAAATAGCTTTTCAGGACTTGAAGATAATTTTATTATGCAGGAAAATTGCAAAGTTTTGGTAAACTGGAATTTTAAGTAATTTCTTGGTTTTGATAAAAGCAGAAAACTGAGAGATGCAAACTTTTTCAATAAAAAACAGTCAGTATTTTTTCCCAAGACATTTAAACCACGTTTATTAACAAAAAAGGATGCAGCCATAGCTCTTTTCTTTAAGAACAGCCACTATCTGTTTTGTGTATTGAAAGGGGATGACTCAAATGAAGAAGCAACTGGTCACAGCAACAGTTCAACAGGTTTTGTGCAAAAATGAAAAATATGTGGGTAGGATCCAAAAAACTTTAAGGAAGAAACTGGTGTTGGTTTCTACCTCATTTACACATGTGTAAGATGTATTTTTGCCAGTGCTGTCTCCTGTATCAGTAGTCTACTGTGAAACTTCATTATGGACAAGACTCCCCCTGTGTTTTCACAGCCTTTGTGACTTGCTCGGAGAGAAAACTACATTGCTATCTACGGGACTTGCCAAGAAGGTGCTTGAAAGGCTCCATTCCATTTTTGTTCTTGTGTGAAAAGCAATGACAGATTTTGGAGAAAATCTCTGGTGTATCGTCATTTTTAACTTTGTTATTTTCTTTTCTTTTTTTTTCTTTTCTTTTTTTTTTAATTATTTTAAATGCTTTCATCTACATCTCTGTATGGTTGTTTGCATTCAGTGCTGATTTTTTGGGAATGAGCACAGCAGACCCAGAATATGTTCCTGAACCAAGCCCATCACTGTCTGTTCATCCCTGCCCATGCCTCCTGCTCTGGGGTGAATCCATTGAGAGTTTTCTCTTGCAAAGAGAAAACCAGGCTGCTGCATCCACATTATGCTTCAGTAGAATTCTTCCCATTTGATCCTTGAGGATCAAAACTCACCTAAATTCAGCAGTAAGTTACCACCTTTCCCAGCAGCAAAGGTGCCTGATTGGCTTTTCTGCTCCAGGTTCATGATACTCATGGCTCCATCCCTGTTCAACTGCTACAATGAGATAAAAATGCAGGGAACAGCCGATCTTCTTTCACTTCCCTATGCTCAAGACTTGTGAACGTCTCCAAGGAGAGAAGGAGGTGACTATGCTCACGTAGCTCATGTGGTCTCTGAATTTACAGGTGAGTTGGGACAACTTTTTTGCTGGCCGTGCAAGTTGCACAGGCTTCTGCAGAGGGACAACATCATCTTTTACTGTGTGTCTTTTATTTGCAGGATCACATGACCAAAATGCAGGTTTCCGGTGACATGCGTCATGAGAAGAATGCGTCAAATGATGGGACAAGCACAGAGAAAGGTTTGGAGCCTTATGGCTTGGCACAGACCTATCAAGAGAGTAAACAGAAGTTCCCTTAGCTTGTGATGGACAAGCATAAATAGGACAACTGGTCACACAGAGGGGTGTACATTCAGCATGTTATACAGGTGTTTAGGTGACCTTCAGAGTAAGGTAGGAATGAATCTCCTAAAACTAGTGCCAAGAGAAAGGAAAATGTTGATAAAAAAATTTTTATGAAGGAATTCAGCAAGAAAAAAAAATATGATTTAATCCACCGTCCTCTGATCCTCTTCAGCACTAAAATAATAAGGGTTGGGTTTTTTTCCTTCTTCTTCTGAAAATGAATTTATGCACAAATTTGGGAATCAATTTTGGTTTTAATAATCTTGCATGGGGATATGCACATGCCACACATACCACTAAATCAAGCAGAACTGCCAATGACCTGCATGAACTGGAGGATTAGACTCCATATTACTAAGTTTATATCAAGATATTGTGGGGAGTCTGCTGGAATTTTTGTGAGGTTATCAGTTTGAAGACTTGTCTTAAGATCTGTCAGGTTAAACTGATTAATATAGCTGCAAGAAGCATTATGGGCCACTGTTGGGAAAAGAACAGAGCTCACAGGAGAGAACATCATCTTTGGAAAACTTAAGGAGTTTTCTCAATGGAAAAACTGACAGAACACTTGAAAGATAAATTATATGCTGAATTATATGCTGTATACAATTTATCTGAAAGCAATTTTTCAACTCCATCACTAAGAATGTTGCCTGTTTTCCAAAGCCAAGAGGTTTATAACTGATGTTTCACTCTCAATCACCACCACTGGGAGTAGCACATGGAATGGAAATAAAACCAACAACGATACTGTACTTCTGTGGTCTTCTGTTATCTGCTGTGACCATGGGATGGGATTCATCGGGTGCATAATTTATGGTTGAAATGATACTCTCAGATCTGTCTGCATGATTCTCATTGATTTTCACAAAATGGCCGACGATTTAGAGTATTTGTGGCTCAGGAACAAATTGCACTTTTTAAAGAGATGCAGACAATAGTGTTCTTGATAGTGCAGTTTGAAAGACTCAATAGCACAATTCAAAGTTCATTTATTCGTATTACTAAATCTGCATTGATTCATCACAGAGTAGGGCTGGTTTCTCTTTGAAAAAGCAAAATAAAAATTCAAGTTGTTCACACAAGAAAGAACTTTCTGTGCTTCCCATCAGATTTGTTTTCTCTGCTACCATTTGTTTTGCAAGGAAGGCCTGAATTCTCTCCATGGGCAACTCCAAATTCAGTGGTGCCAGTGGGAGTCCTGGGCAAACAGTAGGGCTACATGGAACACAGCTCATCTGCAGAAAAGGCTGCCCTGCTTTTGGTGGGTAGAACAAAACACACTTCAAAGCCCTAAAAGATTCAAGTCTGCCCTTAGTTAGAGGTCAGTGAAAACATTTTTATGGGTCTGTAGTGCCAAGGCAAAGCCATAATTCTGAAAACCCTGACTGTTTTGCTGCTCTGCATGTAAGCAGCTCACCAAGGCTTGAGGAATAATGAAGTGAAAAACTAACCAGCTAATGATTTCAAGAAAGGAGAAATATTTAAATAAGAAGAACAGACTCACTTCCTCTCTGTACAGTTCAACCTTGCTAGTCAAGAGCAAATATTTCTTCTACAGCAGAGAGACATATCCAGAGTGCTCAGTTAACAGCAAGAGCATCAGTTCCATCTAAGTCCATGCCACTGTACCATTTAGAGTAGCAGGACATGTGGCCCACTATGGGTACAGTTTCAGGACTTGGTCCAGCTTTTCATCAGCAGGCTGAGGGGGGAAGGATATTGCACCAGCGCTCTCTTTTAAGGCCCATATACACTGTCAAAGCAGAATTACTGAGGTACACTGTAAGGGAGAACTAGAGATTATATGGCAAACACCAGGCATGCAAGTCATCCATTACTGGGCCATTATTACCCAAACTGGTTCTTAGGAGCAGATATGAAAAATTTCGTAAAGGCAGTAAGGAAAATATCACTGAGTCAGATACAGGGAGCTATGCCAAAAAACAAGTGAACAAATTCAGTTCTTGCAGCAATACTAGTAAAGTAGCTGTTTTCCTGAAGTATCTGTTGCTTCTTTTCACACTTTCTTAGCTCACTTCATACTCCAGGTTAGCAGCTTTGGTGTACCTTTTATCTCAGAAGCAACAGGGGAATTGCCAGTTAAATTGTCACTTTCTCAAACTCCCTGTCAAAGACACATCTTCTCTCACATGCAAAATCAGCAGCACTTAGATTAAATGTAGGATTAGTAAAGGGATATGGATGTTTGTATGCATTGATTTTCTTTTGTGTTATTAAAAAAAAATTCTATATCTGTCATTATTAAACCTAAGTGTGCCTTCATCTCAAGAAAGAGAGCAACCTAAATTCTTGTTGTTGTCCACATTTTCGCAAGTATTTGAGGCCTACTTTTTCCAACATGAAAAACAGACTGAAAGTTAGAGTGTGTTTTTTAAATGTATACTGCTGGGGGAAATGATGCTCAGTTCCCATTTGACTGTCCTCACAACTAACCTTTAATAGATTATAAAGCATGGGTCACATTCTGCTTTCACATAAACACACTGTGATGTTGCTTTCACATGATGCCATGGAGAAGAAGGAGTAACCACATAAAAGGCTTGAGAAAATTTTACTTCAGAACTATACAAGGCTCTGTTTTTGTTCTTAGGGTTGAATTGTCTGATCAGAGCTCTGTTATCAGCTACTCTCTCTCATCTCGAATGCAGTGATTATTTTGAGCAATTTGTTTCCTCATCCCCATGCTGTCAAGGACTGGTACCCCTAAGAGGGAATGGAAGCTTAAAAAGCAGAAAAGTAGATACAACCATGCTGAGTAGTCCCTGATTGTGACAGAACACTCCCTAAAATCAAATGGATTATCTTCAGTATAAGCTACACTTCAACTTTTTGAGAGTACTTATCAGGTATTATTTAGATGGTAGCCACAACCAACAACAATTTGGAAAGCCAGGAGTCTCCATGACTACCACACTCCACGGAGCACTACTCACTAAATGCTCAATGAATGTAGAAGACCTAAACAGAGGAGAAAACTAGCATTTCTAAAAAGACTCCACATCTTCAAGGGGCTGTACATCAAAGCAAAAATATTACCTCAAGCAGAAACAGCATGTTACATGCTTGCTGTCATTAGCAGTTCTGATGGAAAGCAAAGGTGTCATTAGAAAAAATAAATCAGGTCCAGGTAGAGATTGAAAAAAAAAAACGGCAATGCAGTGGAGTGTCATATCCCTGAGCTGGCATGTGATGCTTAGAGCTGAGAAATGGCTGTGTATGTAGCACAGTAGATGCCACCACACTGCCTCATCTATCACTATCTACATCTATTCATGAAGTGGAGAATCCTCTTCTCTGATCTTGGTTTATATTCAGGCTAAATGTGGCAGAGGTGCAGAATGGTTTTCAACTTTCAATTAATGCAGATCTGGCCTAGCACTGTCTGTATGAAGCAATGAGGTAAAGACTTGTAGGAAGCAAGAACTGCTTCCATTTAGTTGTCCAAAGCAGTTAAGAACCAAACCAGGTATAATCAACATGACACATGTAGCAAGAAAGATTTTTGAATGCATTTCTTCTAAATACTTAGCTACAGAAGACAGGAAAACATAAAACTAGTCCCCTTAAAGACAACTTTAGAGGCCCCAGATAAATGTGTTCAGACACTGTAAGCAAAAGGAGAGGTGGGACACTGAATGGTACCATTGGGCTGGATTATGGCTTTGTTTTAACCAGAAGTAGTTTCAAACTGCAACAAAAAAATTTATGCCTAGTGACTCTTACTATCTCCTATCACTGTATCTCTAACTCTGCTCTAATATTACCAAGGGTGGAAAAAGCACAGCAGACATACTTTAGGTTGCTGAAGTGCTGCATTCGTTCTTTTCTCACCAAACCGGAGAAAGTGTTGTGTATCGGGCCTTCTTGCAAAGACATACACACACCTGAGGGATCACTCACTGTGGCACATCTGAGAATGACAGTTTTGAGTGAAGGTATAGCAACAGTGCAAAACCTCAGGAGAGAGAAGGAAATAGCAACATTTTTCATGATGGTCTCCAGAATGATCGAGAAAAGAGCAGCAGTCTGTCTCCCACCCCATTAAAAGCTCACCCACTGGTACTCTGCTTTCTTCCTTGCTTCATGTACCTCTGAAGCAGCTGAAAGCAGATTCAGTAGCATGCTGTCACACAGCTCAGCATTGGCAAGAGCAGGCACACTTCTTTCAGCTTGACAAAGGAGACCCATGAATTCCCTCTAAGAGATTCAAAGACTTTTCCAGGTAGTTACCTGTTCAAAGTCTGTGGGGAGATGGCAGGGGAGGAGCATTGCCTTCCCCCATTATCTCGTCTCAGGCAGTGAACAATGAAGACAAGTTCTCCTTCCTAATTGAGCTTTGGGAAGGGAATCCATTGAAAGGTATAGCCCTGTACACAGCGCACACAACATGAGAGACCTCCTGCTGCTCAGCGGTTACAAGGAGTAAATGAGATCCCCCAAAGTTTCTCTGTTTCTAAATACAGGAGCTACTGCCTGATACTGATGCCATAATGCATCAACTTTTTGAAATGCTGGCATTTTAAATGGTGGCTGGTCTTAGTGTCCACACTTCCTCAGTCCCAGCAGGAATTTGCATAAATTTCAAATGTTCAGCGAGCATGTAGTGATGTTTTTACTGATTCTAGTGAGTTTAGCTTTCCATCCACCTCCACCAAGACTAAGCAACTTTACAGGCCAGACAGGATTTGGAAACTCTCTAAACTCAGTTATGAGAGAATGAATACAGGCTTTCCTCTGGGGATGCTGACCTGGGGGAGCTGCAAGGGCTGCAGTCTCTGTAGTAGGCAACCTGAATGCCCTAAGCAGAGTTGTTTTTTGGGCAACTATATCTGTCCCCAAAATTTTTAAGGACAGGTTAAAACTCATATTTTGAAACCACTGCCATGGAGCAGCCAAAGTTGCAGACTGGAATTTGAGTGACAAGTGTGAGCCTATACCTTCCAAGGCATGGAGGTGTGGAGGTGTTCAGACTTGGCACCAATGCCCAGCTGTTAATCAGTGTTTCTGAGTGGTTTCTGCAATGGACACTGACCAAGGGAGTAGATGAAATCACATCTCAGTTGCCAGAGGCATGACATCTCACCCAGTCTTCTAGAGTTGTGTTCACAGAGACAGAGTACTACAAATACAGGGAATAGCTGGATCGGCCTGACTCGCCACTGCTGAAATCTCTCCATTGCACATTCAATATGGACAAGTTTCTGATATCCTTATCCAGATCTGCAACTCATGTCACATGTGGTTTCACCAAGTTCAGACCACACATAAATGGAGTATTCGCCAAAGTTTGTCAAGCTATTGGTGGAATAAGGGTCTGCATATGCAAAACACAGATATGATTTATGAACACATTATTTGTGTCTGATGTTAGATTTTTGCAAAAAGATAATCAAGAAGAATGAGAAACTCTATACAAATCCCATAACACCTTATTGAATATCTCTTGATCACCACCTTTTCTTTTCACAGAACTCCTAAATACAGTTCTTCTCTTTTAGGCATATGAGATGCTTCTGACTATGCCCATTCAAACTCAAAGAAGTTTTGCAGATGTTGTGTACCACTGCTTAATTTTATCTATTTCATCATCCAAAAACAAGTCTATGTGAGGTGATACAGGTAAGAAAAGCAAGCCCACACATACAGTTTAAAGGACATACATGTCAGTTACTGTCTTTTGAATAATTCTTGAACATTACCTAAAACAGTATGAAGTTTACTTCACAAAGACTGACTAAAACAGTAACATAGAAAGAAGTCCTTTAAAAGCAAGTATTAAAAATGCTTAGTAAAGTGCCTTAAAGAGTTTTTGAATCAGTAAAAATGAAATACATTTCCATGCTTTTGTTCATGTAGGAGAAAGGGATTTCTCAGAACAGAAGAAGGTTTGGGTCCAAAACCTCCTTTTTTAAGGCATCCATAAAAATTGACCAAAGCATGTATGATATTTTATTGTGTATATTAAGATATGTAATGAGAAGATAAGTAAAACAACAGGCTTATTAGTATCTATTTCACATTCAGAAAAGAAAATAAATCACAGCCAAATACGAACTATTGGTCTTGTCTTAACTGTCATTGGTTGTGATGAAGATTTTAACACATTTAATAAGAATTCTTACCCAGTGGGATAGATACAGATTTCTCCACCTTTCAGTAAAATGTAGAATGGGATCATATGATGATGAAATAATTTAACACAGTTGTACTGTGTATATAAGCACCCTTCTTTTCCATCTCTGAAGAGTTAAAGATCCTAATTTCTAAATCTCTATTACACTGTGTAATTAAAGTCTGTGTTTCAGTAAATCTCGTTATTCAATACAATAATTTCAAGTTTAACACCCAACATTTCTCTAAAGCTTCCAGGAAAAAAAAAAAAAAAGGAAGTGTCAGATATCACCATATGTTGAATGTTGACTTTTTTTCCTGCATCACTATGTTACTGACCTGGAGTAATATTGGTATGCTCATAATATAGCCTCGTACATTCTGATGTGTAAATAAGTCCATGTTCTCTTGCAATTGTTTTAATCTGTCATAACTACCATAATCCAGTATTTCTAATAAGATTTATCTGTATCTTACATAAACAGAGCTACAGTAAATTGGACTTTACAAAGAAGAAGATGAACTTAGTTAAGAGAAGATTTATTTTTGCATAAAATAAGCTTGGACCACCCTGCTTTGAGAACATATAAATGTTCTATAAATGAACATATAAATGAATCTGGGATCTTGGATTTAGTATTCAACATTCTGTTCTTAGAGAAGATCACCTTTTTTGGAGAGCAACTGGAAGTAGTAAACTACAGTCAAAGGTTAAGATGGCAGGCAAAGGAGACCTGATGAAGTGTCTGGAAACTGCCTGATCACTTTCTTCTCTCCCCTTGACTGCAGAATGACCTGACCATGTGAACTTCCAAGCTGTGCAAAATGAATGATTCATTTGGCTTGGAAGGGACCTTAAAGATTATCTTGTTCCAACACTCTGCATGGGCAGGGACACCTTCCACTAGACCAGGTTGCTCAGAGCTCCATCCAGCCTGACCTTGAACACTTCCAGGAATGGGGTACCCATAAGTTCTCTGGCCAACCTGTGCCAGCCTCCCACCACCCTCACAGTAAAGAATCTCCTCCTAGTATCTGATCTAAACCTGCCATCTTTTAGTTTAAAGTAATTTCGCCTTGTCCCGTACCTACATGCCCTTGTAAAAAGTCCCTCTCTGTCTTTCTTTTAGCCCCTTCAGGTACTGGAAGGCACTATAAGGTCTCACAGAGCTTTTTCTTCTCCAGGCTGAACAACTCCAACTCTCTCCATCTGTCCTTAAAGAAGAGGAGTTCCATCCCTCTGGTCATTTTTGTGACCCTCTCCAACCATTCCATGTCCTTCTTATATTGGGGGCCCCAGAGCAAGATGAAGCACTGCAGGTGGGGTCTCACAAGAGCAGAAGGGAGGGGTAGAATCCCCTCCCTCGACCTGCTGTCCACGTTGCTTTTGATGCATAGTTTCTGTTAGGATCTGCTCCATGATCTTTTCAGGCACCAAGGTGAGATTCACTGACCTGTAGTTCCCTGGGTCTTTCTTTTTACCCTTTTTAAAAATAAATGTTTTTTTCCCATTTTCCAGTCAGTGGGAACTTCACTAGTCTGCCACAACTTCTCAAATATGATGGATAGTGGTTTAGACCCTTTACCTGCCAGTTCCCTCAGGACCCATGAATGTGTTTCATCAGGTCCCATGGGCTTGTGCACCTTCAGGTTTCTTAGATGTTCTCAAATCTGATCTCCTACAGCAGGTGGTTCTTCATTCTCCTAGTCCTTGCGTTTGCACTCTGTGATGTGGGCAGCACGGCTGGAGGACCTGCTAGTGAAGACCAAGGCAAAGAAGTCATTAAGTACCTCGGCCTTTTCCATATCTGTCACAGGCCTCCTGGGATTTTTGCCTCTTTGTTGGGATGCATTACTCCTGACCTCAGAGGAGGTTATCCTTGAAATTCAACTGGCTTTCTTGGGCCCCTCTTCTCTCCAAGGCTTTACTCTGTGGGACTCTACCAAGCAAATCCCCGAAGAGGCCCAAGTCTGCTCTTCCGAAGTCCAGGGTAATGAGTTTGCTGTGTACCCTCTGCACTGCCCTGAGGATCTTGAACTTCACCATTTCATGGTTGCTGCAGCCAAGGCTTCACATTCTCTATCAGCCCCTCCTTGATGAGAATAAGGTTCAGCAGAACACGACCGTGAGGCTTCTCCTATTTGTGTCCATAGGGGGCCTCATCTGCTTGGTCTTCCTGGTGGAGTGACCTGTAGCAGATCCCCACTGCAATGTCACATCTGCCTCACCTCACACACACCATATCAGAGTCTTTTTCATACATTCATGCCCTCAAGACTCTTCCAATGACTTCAGCTGAATGACAAGTCTAACTGAGTAGAAGGCTGGTTGTATAATTAGGGCACTGGACTGGGAGTTGGTTTGTTCCACGGCTTTTCTAACAGATTGCTACCCAAGCTGAGGTAAGTTGCTTTGACCTCCCAGTGACTCAGTTCTTTACCTGTAAATTGCATTTGACATTATTTTTTTCTTATATGACCTGCAACACATTTGGACCTCAGGCAATCCTATAATAAAAACAACTGCAATCCCAGGACAGACCCCAAGAGTAATGCAAGCAGAATGATCATGTCATACACGTAAGAATGGCTGATACAAGCTGAAGAAAACCAGCCAAAATCTCTTACACCCTCTGCTCACATCATGTAAGAGTTACAGGCAAATTAACAGGTTCAGAATTTCAAAAGAACTAGTGAGGAAAACAAACTATTCAAAGGTGTCAATCAACACTGTCAATCTCATAAACTTTACTACTGCTTGTAGCTGGTCTCTCTTTCTGACTGGGTTCTGACTACGACTTGGTATAATTTAGCTTTTGAAAAAATTGTGAGAAATAGATGGGCAAAATTAATTAATCCCAATATATTCCTTTTTATATTTACATACACATTTGTTTGTGTACACAACTGTGCTTTCCTCTCATGGTGATAAATTTAAACTGAGGAAATTTTCCAGTCTTCCTTTTCATCTGCATCTAGCTTACAAGTTTATAGCAGGTCCACAGGGCAAACACTGGACTGAATTTACTTGCACAGCATATTCTGATTTCTGCGATGATTTCAAAAGCTATGACAAACAAAATGTTTAAGACTACAAGGTCAAACCCACAATGGTTAAGACAATCTAAGAACAGGTCTTACAAACAACATCTCGTCATAGAAGCCATTGACTAACTATTATGATGACTACTAGCTTAAGAACCATATCCTATTTTCTTCCACGTGTCCCATCTTTGTGTATCTTGACCAGGGAGCCACCAGCTCTTCTCCCTGTCAAGTTCATTCAGTTAAGGGCAGCCTTTTGGGGTGGTTTTTTTTTTTTGGTTGGTTGGTTGGTTGATTGATTTTTTTTATTCCAGTTTCAGAGAGTTACGGTAGTGATTGACAAGAAAGCTCAGCAATAGTGGTTGTACCTTGATCAGCCTCTTCTTGGCAACGGTTTGCACACACTTAATGGCAGCCACCTCTTAGAGCAGCCAAGAAACCCCAGAGAAGGCTGGTTATAAGTAAAGAAGTTTCTGTTAAGCACATAGAAACTGAGAAGGGCCTTTGGAGGAAGTTTTCAAATAGGTAGTAACAGGACGCTACTACAGGAAAGCCCTTCTGGCAAATGAGAGGAACACCTCCAGAACAAGGAGGAACAGGAATACCATGAAAGTAATTATAAAACATTTATTATGGATGTATTCCTTCTGCTAAAATTCTCAGAAACTCTTACATCCTTAAAAAAACTTTAAATGGCAAAAACTTCTCTGACACAAAACCAAGAAGGAAATATATAAAACATTGAAAATTTCAAGCCAAACAACTCATATTTGGCAAGATTAAAAGTAGCTGACAAGGGGGTCCTAGGTAAGAAGAATGTTAGGCAACCTTAACTAGAACATTGCTACCTGAATGAGCTCTAATTTAAAACAAAGTTCTGATAAACACTAACCCTACTGCACAAAAATGAGTTTTACATGCCTTGCAAACAACACAAGAAGACTTGCAGAACTCCTTCACTTTGACATTTCATTTTCACTTCGGATAAAAAGATGTCACTTGGTGATGTGACAGCAGTGCCATGTATTATATCTGCAGCATCACTGGCTTTGTCAAATCAACATGGATAATTCAAGGCTACTGCCTTTCCTTTTAAAATACTGCTATGCCTGGGTTTAATTTTATTTCTTGCTTACGAAACCAATTTTGTACGGGAAAAGGAATGTAAGAGCTATTGCACATCTCAGATTTCAGGAGATCCTTGGAGGAAATAGTCATTCACAAACAAGAAAAATGATTGTAGCTCAACTTTAATTTCTTGATTGCAAAGGAAATATTGCTGAGACACTGGAAAGATACGTTTTACCATCATCATCTTTCTGTACAGACATTAACTATTGTAGATGCTGTTACTTGTAATAAACTTGTTTTTTCCACTACATAGCCAGACAATCAAGAATTTTTCCTGCATTTTTATCTAAATACTGCTATGACTTGTCACTGCACTACTTTACAACTTCAAACCATGACAAAATATTAATGAATATTTGTCAGTCTTGAGAGGGGTGTTGAAAACCAATGAGATTAAATGACTCTCTAATGGTCATACAAGAGGACTGTGGAGGCTAAAACTGAGTACAGACCTTGAGTTCCTGCTCAAAGTATTTGTGACAGTATTATCTTTTCTAATTAAAAGACCCAAAAGTAATATATGTTTGTTTCTGTAGTTTCATACTCCTTCTTTGTATTCCAGAAGGTCACAGGAGCTCTCAGAGTCTAGGATAAGAATTCATTTTCGTAGGTTCTGTCCAAACTCAGCATAAAATCGTATGAAAGCCTTAGAAAGCCAACTGATGAAAGCAGCCACAGTGAGGAAGGAAAAAGAAAGGGTGGAAAAGTTTGATGAGGAAAGAGAAGGAAACAGCAAAGCCACGTCAGGCACTGTGAGGATAAGCCATCCTCACATACAAACCAGTCAGTCCTCGCAGCAGGGACCATACATACTGTGTCAAAGAAAGGGTTTGGGCAAGGATTTGTGGTGGAGACGAGGCAGATGCTAATGGAGACCTCATTTCAAAGATGTGCAGCAGCACAGTGAAAGCACAAAGGTTCCCTTTTGGAGATGTAAAACACTAAAGGTCGAAGCTGGCATGTTAGGCTTTTCAGAGATGCAAGATATTGTCCTAGTGAAGCATCTTTTGTGAATGGTTAATAGGTAGAACAGGTCTGAACGGTCTTGTGAATGAAGGTAAGTAAGTTATATCCCAAAAGCCAAAGAAGGAAAGATAAGTGAACAGATACTAACTGAAGGAAGCTGCAGTCAAAATGATGGGTTGGAAAGATTCATAAGAGTGAGAAAAGGTGGTCTTTGTCTCTGTGAAAGACTAGAATATTTGTGTTACAGCACAAGGTGGGAGGAGCCTGACCAGTCATAGATGATGTAGGTGGAGAAGATACAGTCATGTAAAATATGATGTGAAAAGAATGACAATATAATTCATTCCTTGGATTTAAGTTTGCAAAAAAAGCTGAAGACACTGTCCAGTGTAACAGGTGATTTTCCATTGTGATCAGCTAAACAGGTCATTGCAGAATATCAGCAAATGGCACATTGAAGAACTGTGTTCTAGACGTGTATACCTTGGTTCGAGGACTAGATACCCAAGTGAATTTCAGAAATAGGATTAGATTCTAGATCAGAGGGAAAAAGACAGGTATGTGTAGCAGCATTAATTTCAGTCACCTGCATAAAGATAGTAATGAAGTTGGAAAAATGAAAGCACCAGCCCTTTATTTCATATGTATCTGTGTATATGTGCATATATATATATGAGAACACAGCTGCGTTGGGCAGGACACGTCTCCAGGATGAAGGACCACTGCCTCCCCCAGATCCTGCTTTATGGTGAACTTGCCACCGGCTGCCACAAGAGAGGAGCCCCGAAGAAAAGATACAAGAACTCCCTGAAACAACATCTCAGCCTTGGCCATATTGATCACCATAACTGGTCTGCTCTGGCCTCAAATCAGGAGGTCTGGAAACACACTATTTATAACGAGGCTGATGCCTTTGAGAAAGCACACAGGATCACTCTTGAGGAGAAAAGACAACGCAGAAAGAATCGTGCCTTGCTGAATATACCACTTAAGGAGTCTTTCTGCTGTGCCTTTTGCAACCTGACGTGCCTGTCTTGTATTGGCCTTTTTAGCCACCAGCGCACTTGTAGCAAAAGTGGGTAGAGCCATCCCCAAATTTTCGTTCACGAAGCCTAGCCATGATGATGATGTAGCCATATGAGCCAGACCATCAGCATCCTGTTTCTGACAATGGCCAGAAACACATATATAATTGGACATAAATTGGGTTCCCATTCTAGAGTTCAAGAGAACATTGAATTACAAGTCCAAAAGGGAGAACTTTCAAGGTACTTTATGTTGATTTAATTCTACATAGTCAACCTTTCTCTGATATCAGCAAGAACAGAGTTGCAGCAGATTCTATATTTTGAACATCTTAGTCAATGTGAAAGAATTGTGGGCTGGTAAAATGGTAACAAGACATACGAATGGCTTGTTATATTTAGGTGCACTGATTAAATCAGGAGAAGGAGCAAGGCAAGTAGATTGTATAAACAAGGAAGAGAAGAATGCAATACAGAATTAATTAATCCATAACCTGCACTATGGTACCCGCTTACCTTTCTGTGAAAATTTAAGAAGAGTTTGTTTTGGAATCACACTTAAAAACCCTTTTCCCTCAGAAATTTCAATTACTTCTCTGAGGTCCTCAGTATTTTATTAAAGAAAATTAGATTAAAATTTGCATGATTCTTCACTTTCCCCTCTAGTGTCTCTAAATTTCCCTTTCCCACACAACAAAATCTCTGAGACTCCATTAAAGGAACATCAGAAGCTCTTTGGACGTTTTGATTTAAAGCATATCAGGGGTCCCTGTACATTACACATACCATACTTTAGGCGGGTAGCTGCACTGAACAACAAAGGGCTGTAGCTGCCTCCAAAAAGAGACTTTTTTGTTTCCAGTCTGGTGAGTTGAACAAGAGACAACTGATGGTCGCAGTCACCAAGGTGCACAGTCCTATGTCTTCTCAGATGCCCAAACTGGCTATTGGCTTCTAAAGCTGGCTATAAAATTTTACTGTGGGGAACAACTTCATCCCTTGGTGCCTGGCTATGCTGTAGGAACATACAAGGAGGAAGATGCCAGTTACATCCAAAAATCTGTACAATACATTTCTTCAGTCTTCACTGAGGTTTATACACCCTGCCAGCTCTCCCATATGGAATAGCACCTTACTCCAGTGGAAGTTGCATGGAAACCATGAGAACATGTGAAGAATCAGGTGTTACTCATCATGGCTAAAGGCTTGAGGAGCTGGCTCACTGTAAGGGCATTTTATTTTATGCCATCTTACATGGATGAGACAGTCCTCTATGGAAAGCAATAATTTCCACAAGGTATGATGACAGCAGATTGGGGTCGCTTAACTACTGGACTGTGTTAGCTCAGTGTGTTCATAAGCTCTCCAGTACATTAAAGATCACATTATTGGCTGTTTACTGTAGATAAAACATAAATCTAACATAAGCATTGAGAAGAATCCAGCACTCACCATATCAAGATTAGGAAGTGCGTTTATGATTGTTTTCACAAAAACGCACACAAAAAGAAAGTAAAAGAAGAAGCTCAGCCTCACTAACATTTAGAGATATAAAGCTTTCATATCCCTCATTCTCCTTTCCTTCATGATTTCCACAGGATTTTCACTTCCAGAGATGTTACACACTTGCTTTCAAAGGAATTAAATATTTTCATTCAGGGAAGTAATTTCACAGCAAGGTAACACAGAGCAATGTCCTGGGTATTCATTTTCTGAGCCAATCTTTCTAAGTCAGCTTGTGTCGCAAGAAGCAGAGAAGACATGAAGAGGCATAAATCCTCTACACTTGGTTTCCACAACCCTCCTCCTCTGCTTTTCTCCCAGTACAGGCTGCAGGGGATGCCTGTGCATGAGAAGCTCGTGAAAAGAAATACATGGTGCCGGAAGAGGAGAGCTCCTGCAGGAGGCTGCTGAATACACCCTACCGCCCCGAGCCCGAGCCCCCCACCGAGCCAGGGCTCTGTCTTTTCTTGTGTTGCACTGAGCGTGATATCACCATACTCATTGCAGCAATTCAGACTATTTTCTCCTCACTGTTCTTAAGAACTAAAGGAGAAAGCTCGGAGTCTAAGGTGAAAAGAGATGACTTACTTCCTTGGATACTTCTGTGCAGATAAAAAGCTAATCCTGATAAAACCAACTCTGAAATCCTTCCAACCCACATTTAGTCAAGGTCATGCATTATTAGACAAGCAAGGTTAAAGCCACACAATTTTCAGAACCAAAAGAGGTGGCCGGGGGAGGGAGGGAAGAGGGGAGGTGGGGTTATAGGAAGCGGGGGAAGTATCTCCCTCCTCTACTCACGGTCTTTGATGTGTTTCAGGAAAAGAAAGAATTAGAAACCTTCCTGGTTTTTCATGAGAGGTCCAGGGTGTGCTAAGAAATAGGTGGACAAACAAGGCCCTGGCTACCCCTTTGTTTTGCAGAGCAGACACGCTCCATAACCTTGAGGATGACAACAACATTTGTTCTTCACACAAAGATAAAGCTGGCCAGTGACTGCACTTCCCCCTCCCCTCACCCAACCACAAGCAGAACAGGCAGGATGTCGAACAAAGAAGCAGCAGAAACAGCAATGAGCATTACGCTCAGATTAGAGGACATTCAGGGACTGTAAAAGGTCCATTAGAATAAGCACAGACCCACTTTCAATGAGGAAAGGGTCTTTTCTCTTTCCTCCTTTGGTTTATATTGTTAATCTTTCTTCCTGGATGACTCCTCACAAATGCTTTTTGTTTTCTTCTGTGGTTTTACGTGCCAGGACTATAAGGAGGAAGGGACTGAGGCCCTTTCTTGGCAAGCTTTCAAATCACTTCCATAGAAGACATAGACCCTATTGCCATCTCTCTAAGGGTATAAATTAAAAGAGTGGTGATGAGCAGTCCAGAGCAATTCAAATGCCAGTAAAGCTTAGGTCCTTCTCCAGTCCCTCATTACAGTGAACACTGGCATCTGCTGCAGAGGCTCAGCTGGAGGAATAAAGCTACACATGGGAAGAAGTGGATGAGCAGAAAGGCTGCATTTAGATTGCATCATCCCATGATGACACAGGAATTGCTAATTGTAATACAGCACGTAAGGGGAAAGTAATTGCTGGCAATTCCCATAGCAAAAAAGCTACCTTTGGAATATAGATGTGTGCATATGTACACATCTATGGACATACTTTGAGTAAAGCTATCGTTTCAGAAAGGCAGCTATTTTATGTTGTTTACAAACCTTTTGCCAGAGTGAACGTTACTATGATGGCATTTTTCTTTCAATTTATCTGTCTTCCTCCCTTATGCATATTTAGGCAAATAAAAATTATTCCTGACAGACGTAGCCCACATGCCAGCTTCACATTTTCTGCAGGTAACCTATTTTCATTCTGCTTAAACTGAATCCTATAATTTTTATTCAGGACTCCAGCCATTTACACCAAGTGAAAAGTTTTCAAGGTGCCTTATTTAGTCCCAAGCACTATCTTAGGAAAACACAATCGAGCTACAAAATAGATGATATTTTTACAGTTCTTTCACTTCCTTTCCTATCTTTTTCTTTAGAAATTATACAACTGGTGTGCGTCTTGCAACTAAACATCTCCTAATAACATAAAGTTGAGCTCCTCATCCAGACTTGGTATGAATTTGTATAGGATGATGTGCTGGTTTAAAAGTTAACCAGCAGGGGGAATGAACTCAACTCAAAGGAGAGATTATAAGTCAGAATAACAATTTATTAAAATAATACAGTAAGTACAATAATACAAACAAACAATTGGTCTCAACCCACAAAAACCCAAATGTATAACCCAGTACCCTGGGGCCTGAACAAAGTGGTGTTCCTTGGGCCCTGTTTGAGTCCAAAGTAAAGGGAGAGGGGAAGAACCTGCTGGTGGGAGAGCTGCTGCAGTCTGGCCAGAACTGGTGATCGCAGTCCAGTGGTGGTCTAAGTCTGGTTGAGAGCGATGAGATGCAGCCGTCCTCTGGATCCCACGAGTGGGTTAAAAAATGTTCCAAAACTCCAAGATTATATATCCTCCAGTTCAGGCAGGAATGCTTGGTACTCTCCTCAGGGCGGGGAGTTCACAAAGGGTGTGAGGACAGAAACATCTTCCTATCTCACAGGCCTCTTAACACCTAGTTTATAGCCTGAGGAGTCAGGCTCTATGGGCAGAGGGTGCGAATAGTCTATTGACAACAATAGTCTAGTTTCTGGGAAATGACATGGAAGGCTATAGAATACAGTTTTGGGTTACACCCACCATGATGAATTGATCTCAGCTGTCCTAACTAGGACAGATGAGATTTGGATTCACAAATCTAGATGAGAACATCTTTGTTCCAGATGGAAGCACAGGAAGTATCTGCCTCTTGAGTGTCAAATTGTGTCCAAGCCTACACCATTCTGTGAAAGGCAATAAAGAAGAAGGAAGTTTTTCTTCTCCCCAGAGGTCTAAGCCACACAGACAATCAACCTATTAACTTTCAGGAGTTCTTGATGAAGCCCCTGATGGTGATGGCACTTTGCACTGCAACCAACAAGAAAGATAATCTACTGATATCTCTTCTGATTTTTTACTGTGACAACTCCCTCATTCACCTTTGTACTGAGGCCAAGAGCATATTCCTACCCCATTCACCTAGACAGAAGCCAAAAAGGGATTTTAATTGTTTTTACAGCTATCCTGATTAAAGCAAATTAGTTTGTCGGGTTGTCTCCAAATTAATCTCTGCCCAGTGTTTTCATCACAGTGCCGCCATATCCATGTTGATAACTGGAAAATTACTTTTTCAATAAAATAAAAGAAGTAATCCTGGAACAAGGAAACCAGGATGAATGAAGAGGTTCCAGATATAATTTTTGCTCTTTTAAACAATTTTATCCACACAAACACCTGCATGCATTCATAATGAAGGGGAAACTGAATAAATGGTAAAGAGTTACAGAAATCTGTACTGCTTTGGAGTAGCTAAATCAAAATACTTACTAGTAGCTCCTCTCTTTGGAAAAGCAGAGGAAAAGAAGCCAGAATGCTTTCTGAAAATCTGACTCCTAAAGCGCAGCTCAAATTGACCACCTAAAAACTGAGGACCTCAGAGGTTTTCTTGCTTTTCTTTATTTTTAATCTTAATCACAGGATTTCAGCTGTCATCAGTGTACTCTCAAAATCAGATGTTAGATTCTTCTCATCATCATCAAAATCCACTTCCACTTACTTAAATGTTAATCCTATGCTTCCTTGGAAACATTCTGACTCCGTGTTTCTGAATCATTCCCTTCCCAACGCTTTTTTTTTGTATCTAGGTGGCTGTTGTTGTTTAACAGAGTTTTATGTGTGTTATTAAGCAGAAACAATTACATGAGGGGGGCAGGAGCATGTTAGCTACAAAAAAAACAGTTGTCATAAACACTCTGCATCTTAATGCACAGCTTCAATCTTTACATAAGACTAATTAAAGAGCAGATGTTCTGTCATACTTTGCATTAGGTGTGGTTATCTCTGAGATTCTGGCTCTTCCATTTGCCATGTTTTAATTTGTGTTATTATGCATTTTGAGCCTGAGGCATGAGTAGTCAAGTGGTAAACATTAGATATACAGAGCTGCATTTCCAAAATGCATTTCACTATTAGGCTGGCTAATATAATTTGATTCTATTTTAAGACACATTCACTGCCCCCTCCCTTTTTCATTTCCTTTTGACATGTTACATGGCAAGAAGACAGACCAATGGGAAAAGACAGACAGACAGATATATTCTGTGTGAGTGCATGCATTTGTGCACATGAGCAACAGTAACATGAGGGTCTTTGTGTAAAGTAAGCCATATGTAGAACATTAATTGCACATATCAGCTAGTGCTGCTGAAATTCCTTATCTTACATATGAAAGAAGTTTCCACTGAATATCCTGTATTTTTCTAGAGTTTTGCATACCAGCTACATGAAGGCGCTTTTACTTCTGTTGTTTTGAATCTGAAGCTCCAAACTGAATTCTCATTTTCTAAATGCAACTGCTGGAAATTGATGTCTGAAAACTTTTCAAGCAGTGATCAAAGTCTGATGTGAATTAATTTGTCATCATAACAGAGCACTGCTTACAAGTCATTTCAGGCTGGATTTCAGCAAAGGCAATAGATATCTAGGTTGACAATTTCATTTAAAAGGATAGAAAGCCTTACACTTTTCTTTCATTGGTATCTTGATTTAATGAACATACAAACACATCATCACCATATGTTCTAAATATCAGCTTCGGTGCTTGTTCTTAAGAAACATCTTGGAAAAATGCCAATGAGTGAAGCTTGGAAGAAGCTTGAAAAGATTTTGAGACATATTGCTGTAGCTTGGGAAAGCAAATCCACTGGTGACTAATTACTTGAGAATTTAATTTCAATACCAATGTCAATAAATTGCCAATACATACTTAACAGATATATAATGACAGAATTCATGCTAAGCATAACAAAGACAGTTGTATTAGTGACTGGATTTCCAAACGCATATGAAAAATTAATCTCTACAGCAGGTCATAAATATGTGAAGAAAATGTTAGGTTTCCTTCCTCGCTATGAAACCCATAGATGAGGTGCTATCACAGACAAGACTGCAGGCCACAGGGTTGTTGGAGTCCTGTTCTTACCTCCAGATCATGAACCAATGAAAGACCCCGCCTTCCATCTTCCACTTGCTCTCTGATCCCGTACACGAGTAACCACACATCAGCACACAAGCATACACATGCACGCAGCTCTCCCCATTTCCCCCACCCTTAGCATTCCCACATCTTTGATTTTGCTTTTTCCTGCCCAGGAGTGCCCCTTATAGTATTTCTCATTGATTAGTCGCACTTATTTGTGTGAAGTGACTCATCAGCCAAGGCCTCCACTGCTGGCTTTTGCTAACAGAGAGCTTTTAAGCTCTGGCAGTTATTTTTTTTTAGCCAGTTGTTTTTTTTTTTCCCCACAGCAGGAAACTCAGTGAGCTTGAAATAAGAAAAGTGCTGACAATGCTGTCAGAACTTCAACCCACCCTAGGACAATACAGTCAAATACTCAAGTGAGACGTGGTTTCATTTCCAAAGTACTATTCCTATTCCTCAGCTGAGACAATAATTATTGAACAACTCTTCAGGTTCACCCACATTCTGTGCTTTCATGGTTTTTTTATTTGTTTTTTTTTCTCAGTTTGATGAGAGCCTGACTTTTCAGCTAACGATGTGATGGAGCTTGTGGCAGAGGATTAATGGTGGATTTCAGTGAGGCACTTTGTCCTGAGCACTAAAATATATTTAGGTATACTCAGCAGCCCAAGGGATTGACAGCATGATACAAAAACTTATACCTCTGGTCAATTCACAGCTATGGCAGGTTAATGAATAATAAAAGCCACAACTCCTACATGGTTGCTTATCAGATGACATGGAATGACTTGGGGTTTTTGCACATTAGCCACTTGTGGGTGGGTTTAGAAAAACAGATCAAGATAGCCGATGTAATCACTGACTGCAGCACCAAGGCAGGTGCCTAAATTGTCAAGGCATCTCCAGTTGTGCTTGGCCAAGGATGCTTGTTCTCACCATGATTTGGTGAAGTCAATAACAAGCTTTGGGTAAGAAAGGTGGAAGTTTCCAGCATTAATTCCACACTGACCTCCCAACCTAAGCTCCCCAAAAACATGGTTTCTCTTACTTACCATCAACAAAACTATCACAGTTTCATTGATAGAACTTGCAGGACTTGGAGAACACACAGGACTCTGCAGCAACACCTGAGAATGAGAATTGGAGAATAAGATATTTCACCATTGAACTAACCACGGGGGTTCCCAAATGAGCTTGTGATGCAGTCTGAGATCACAGCCTCAAGAGAGGCTGTGCTATGCCTCTGGAATATGTTTCAAGATATTCCTTTTCTTGATGAGAAAGGCTCACCAAGCTCACCCTTCTCTTCATCCCCTGGAGAATAACTCACCCATCTAAGGAGGACAAACAACAAACATCTCTTTAGGTCAGAGGAGCCTTTGAATCTATCCTGGAGGAAGGGGGAGAATAGTCTTTGCTCTTTTAGTTCCCATTTTGGAAAAAATAAATTAAAAGAAGTCAGACATCAGCAGGTATAAAAGCAGGCACAGGCATAACAAGAACCATCAGCTCTTTCTGGAACATCTCTGAAAGTGAATCTGGACAAGGTAGAAGAGAAGGAAAAGAGCAACGATATGTAGTTTATTTACATTTACCTTCCAGGATCTAACTGTCAATCAACTTATGATGATCACGGTATTTCTTGTCTAAGTCATACCCTAAGTACCTTTTTTTCTGTTTTTATAAGTACAACTTCTTGTTCCAGAAGGCCAGAGCTCTTGAACTCAAGTTTTAAGCAAGTTCAGCCTTTCTAATTTAATGGCAAATTACGCCATTTTTTGCTGAGTCAGTGTGAATTAAACTCTCTGTTTAGACAGTGCAGGTACTTTGCTCAGACTTGAGCTGGGATCCTTTAAGATCTCAAAATCCAGTGAGCCAGTTTAGTACTTGCATGGGAGAACTACATGAAAGGCTGAGTAACTCAGCTAAGAGCACAAACAAATCCGCTGAAAATAAACTTAGTTTAATCTTCCTTTCTGACTTAACAATGTGTTCTGGAGGTTCACTCTCAAGGCCATTCTCTGGATTTTGAAGAGAATTACAACAGCCAGCTTAAAAAAAAAAAAAAGAGATCATACTGAAATCTAATCCAAAAGCAAATATCAGCCCTGCACTCAGACAAGTTTATCTCAAGGTACTTTTATAGCATGCCATAATCTCACTATTATTTAGAGTTTGCAAAGTGACAGTGCAGGCAACAAACTGACAACTATTCATCTTTACTGAGGGTATGTTTTACGGGGCAATAATAAGACAGAGAGTGGATGCATAGGTAAATGATGGCAGTGTTTCCCAATATCTAAGAATCACAGAAAAGATATTGGGAGATGAGAATTGCTCATATTCTTTCAAATTCAGTCACAGCAAAACTTCATTGATTCAGTGTCAGGAGGAAAAGAAATCATTCTGTTACAGATCTCCTGACAGAAAGGAGCATTCTGGCTTGCTTCATTCATTTGTGGGGGGCTGAAATGGCCTGTCTGTCATGGTTACACATGATCATAGACCTCCTTCCAGCCAGCAGGGGATAAAAAGCCCAACTCCCTTTCTAAAAGTATACTACCACAGTCTAATTGTACTACACATGAGGTTCCAATATACAGTAGGCAGGATGCTGGCTCTTTACCAGTTCAAGTGTGCACCATGCAAAGCAGTTCATTTCAGAAGTGGATGTCACCTCTCTGGTATCCATTGCGTGCTGACTTTGTGTCACAGACCTTTTTTCTCCTCACAATCAGCTTTCAGAGTAATAGCTGCATCAGCTGGCAGATAAATACAGTTGTGCTTCTTTGTTCTGAAGTCACAACCATCTTATTCATCCTCCACTCCTCATGCAAGATATTTCTGAGAGATGGACTGAAAAAAGACAGGGGACGAGACAGTCTCTGCAAAATAGACTTCTAATGAAAATGAGTGAAAGAGACAGAGGTTGGGAAAACAGTCATGCCGCTGCTTTTGTATCTAGGTGGGGAGGAGATGCTTTCAGACAGGAAGGGTGTAAGCTCATGGCAGTACATCACGCACACAGATAGCTTTGAACAATCTATCTCAGAAATGCAGAGAAATGTGGCCATGTAAATGTGTGCTCATTCAAAGCAAACATGCCAGTAGATCCTCATATTCAGCAAATCAGCCAAGTGGTATCCATCCTTAAATGATCACATTCTGCTGGAAGGAAAAGCAGTCCACCTATCACTGCCCACCACTACCTTTGACAGGAAGACATAGCAGACTGACAAACACTGGGAATGAAGAATATAGTAGATCTGAAAATTATGTCAAATCCTTGAGCCCCACTGTGACTCTCACTACAATGTAATAATACCTCTTCTCAAATTATTTAAGCAGAGAAAAAACCATAAACCATGTTCAAAAGTTTTATATGGGCCTTATGTACAGAAAGGTAGAAGGAAAAGATTGGTAAAAGGACAGGGACAAACATAACTGTCTTCTTGAAATGTTAGCTGCCCTGTTACGTTTTCAAGACCTCTTGATTGAGATGGTAACTTACTGTTCTGTGCAGCCATTATTGAAAGTTTGTGCTGCCTCACCTCTAATATTTCTCTAGTATCTACTATGTGTGTGTAAGAAGTACTCTTAATGTGGAAGTAAAGAAAGGAAAGCTGTATTACCTTTCTGCTGGGGAGGTTTTATCCTTAGTGAGGATTGCATTAATCTGCAAGAAACACCAAAAACTCCTCCAGCACACTTGCTCTACTCCACAGCTCACCTCAGCTCACAGCTCATTGCAGCTCTCTCCCTGGAAGATCAAGGGACCACTTATAAAAGGTACAACATTCATGGGAAAATCCCCAGGATGAGGCTATAGTCCCAGATTCTGGTCTGAGGGAGATATTGAAGAAATAATTCCTGGCTTGAACGGCAGCTGGACTGATGATGAAAGATACTAGAGTAGACAGCAGTGCAGTCAGCCCACACTGAAAGTGACAGGCATTGGTTATTAATGAGGTGTCTCCCAGAACAGCTTGGCTTTCAGAAATCCCTAGTATTTTGGAAACACCAGGACAGTCCACTTGTCCATAGCATAGACATCTTGCCAAGATATTTCAACCTGGATACACTGTGTTCCTGAGTTCAGTTTCTTCTCCAGGGTTCTCAGAAGTGAACTTACACCAGACACACTCTTGTATCAGTGACTTCCATCCACAAAGACTATCTGTTCTGAGAGCAAGCTGGATCTGGACAGGGCCAGATAACAAGAAGTCTTAGTGGACAACCAAAGACATAGTTCAGAAGCAGCACGAACAAATGCAGCATTTGCAGGTGTATGGTGCACCCAGGTTGTCATGCGCTGGAGGTAGCAGATGGATCAAAATTAACATGCACGTGCAGGAGACCTTGATAGGCAGGAAGAGAAGTTAGTGTGGCATACACCAGCTGTAAATGTGCAGAGCAAGTTAGGCAGGCTAGTTAGATGGAAAGGGTTAGTACTGTCATTAAGAGTCACAGAGATGATGAGGGGTCTGGAGCATCTCTCTTATGAGGAGAGACTGCAGGAGCTGGGCCTGGTTAATCTGGAAAAGAGAAAACTGAGAAGGGATCTCAATAATGCATATAAATACCTCCAAAAGGTGTGCCAAGAGGTGCCCAGTAACAGGATGAGGAGCAATGGCCATAAACTAAAACACAAGAAGTTCCAGCTCAACATGAGAAAGAACTTCTTTCCACTGAGGGTGGCAGAGCACTGAACAGCTACCCAGGGAGAGTGTAGAGTCTCCCTCTCTGGAGACATTCCAAACCCACCTGGACATGTTCCTGTGTCAGCTGTTCCAGGTGACCTTGTCTTGACAGGGGATTGGACTGGAGGTCTCTTCCAACACTAACAATTCTGTGATTTAAACACCAGGCAAGGCTGAAGGAAAGGAAATTTTCAAGTACAACAGATACAAATAACATTGAGGTTACTTTCCCCTTGGGTCCTACTAAAAACATTAAGGAGAGAAAGTTGTAGAAAGCATGGAAGACAAGTTAGTACAAGATCCAAGTGACCCTTAGAAGAAATGACCTCATGGAGAAAGTCATGGGTGGATTCAGTGAGGTAGGAGGCCTGACCCATAGTCAGGCTCTGGGCATTTAAAGGACTGTCTCAGGAGAGTGGTGGGAAACAACAATAACAGGTTTCGTATCCCAACAAGGTGTAGCAAGGAGGTAGGAATCCATAACATTGCGCAAATCCACTACTGTTCATCACTAATCAATGACATAAATCATACAAGAGTTCAATCAGGTACATGTTCTGCGAGGTTTCTCCCAGCCATACACTCAGAAAGATTTCAACCACATTAGTACAGTACTGCTTGCCAGAGCCATATTTTGCCTCAGTGGACTTGCAGTCTCCAAATATTATGATCAGAAATCTCTAATTCATTGAGTTTTCTCTGCTTTCTTTGGAGGTCTAAAGGCAACTGGGAACATTAATAGAGCCTATTATAGCAGTATCCACCTGAAAAACTGTAACATTTTACTGGAAAAGGTAGCTACTGTTTTACTTTATTAAAATAAATCAAGGCAGAAAGATATGGTGTGATATGCCTTAGATAACACAACAGCAAATAGGGTATTAAAACCACAAAGCAGGGGACATTTCTCCCAACCTTGCCACCTTCTGTCAGCATGAGGGATTTAGAGTAACCCACACAGTGTTCCTCACAGTGATGCTCATCACACAGGAGACCTTTGGGTGAGCCCTGAACCAGTCACAGACACCACTGCATGGCCAGCATTACTTGAAACTTGAGCTTCATCAGGGAGAAGGTCACACTCCTGGATTAACTGAGGGATCCACCTTATCTCCTTTGTCAGCATGGAACACTCTGAGGGAAATGAGAACGTTCAGAGGGCTGTTATTCCTTACCTTGGTTTGATTCTCCAAGTCTTAAAGGTCTCAGAGAGGTCTTAAAGGTCTTAAAGGTCATTTGCTACCTATGATTCTTATCCTGGTAACCTCATATTCCCTTGGTCTGTGGACAAAGCATCAGAAGAGCTCTCTGGAAGACAGCACAAGTGCTAGGTGATCCTGAAATAATACCCTTTACCAACAGAAGACAAAAAAGGGTGTGGATGTGTATAAACATAATGCAGCATTTGGGCTAAAGATTAGGAATGACATGTTTCAATAAAACTGAAAATCTCTCTTCCATGTCTTTAAAGACGAATTTTGCTGCATTATTCCATGCTGTGGAAAACCTTAGGCCCTTGCACTGCAAAGGGTGGCCAGATGTGAGTGAATTTGGGATGTAAGGGGTCTCTGAGATTTACTCTCCGCTCCCGTGTCTCCTTCCTGATTACCTGAATGTGAAATACTGCTACTGATTCATCCAGTTGTCATCCACCACACAGACACGAGGACATATGTACCTGCCTCTCCTGCTTCTGTGATTTTGTGCTCAAACCTCAACAACATCACAGATCCAGATTTGGCCATCAAATAATGAGTGAGATGGCCAGATAATCAAATTTTCTAGGCTTTTCCAGGTCTTGTGGGCACACACAATTCCTGACACAGCTCGGATGAGTTTAATTTCCCCAAGACACCTCTCTACGTAAAAGAGGAAAGAAAAAATAAATATCACTGCTGGACACTAGTCAGATGCACTGTACCTGAGTTCATAAGCAAAGGACGGTTTACAGACTTCATCTTTCTGCAACTATAAAAGTGGATTTGCAAGACCTTGTGTTTAAATGATCATAAAGTATTTAGATGTATGGAGGTCTCAGGGTGCTTACCTGTTGATCACCACTAGCTACAAAAACATCCTTTCACTTTTAAACCTTCAGCCTTTAAATTTTACAGTTTATTATTTAATTATTGACCAGCATTAAGTACCTTGGCCTAGTGGGGTCCTCTTTTGCCACATATGCAGTGATATAATACAGAAATGTGATCCAGACAGAGAAAGGGCCTTTTGAATTTAAAACATACATCCTGATCTCCATTGATCCTATTATGCACCTTCACAGCAGATTAACATGTCATTCAACTACTGAACCAAAGAAACAAAGCAAAATGTCATACTCAACAAATGCCTATATGACAGAAGACACCACCAGGTTATATACAAGGGAGTTTAATCTATTAAGGATAAGCAGTGTTTTCCTAATAGGAAAACATGCACCATGCAGAAAAAGCATTTCCTTCAGCATCTCCATTTAAGCTGTAAAGAAGTATTCCCCCATAGCAACAAGCCATGATGGATGGGAGAGTCAGTCAGTTTTTAACTACTGTAGCAGTACTGCAGTTATCTTGATTTACACCAGCTGAGGATCTGAACACAGTGATCTTCGATGATCTGCCAAAAGCTCAAACTTCTTTTGTTCTTCCTTCAAAACATTTTTTGTGGAAAAGAACGGCAGTTTCCAGGCATTTTGCCATGGTAATGGCAAGGGTCCACCACGGAAAAATTCAGGATATTGTCCTAGGAGTACAATCACACTTTTTTCCTTTTTTTTTTTTTTGCTCTCTCTTTTTTTTTTTTCCCCTCCTTCCCTCTGACTGATTTTTTTCATGCAGAAACAGCCACAGTAAGCCCAGGATCAGCTTTGGGAACACTCACAAACGTGTCAATCTTTGCATATGATTACTCACAGAGGAGGAATGTATTATATAACTCCTGGTCTTTGAAATTAATCAGTCTGCTGATTATTTAATGAAGACCCTCAGATGTCCTTTCTCTTCTCCATTTGCAGTTTCTCTCACCCTTAGACTTCTTCAGTGCAACTCATAGCTTTCCAGAGGGAGAGGTATAGAAAGATAGTGTTTTGGAAGCTCTCAATGTCTATTCCTGTAAGAGATGAAGAGGTTGCTCTTAGTTATAGAGAGCTGATAGTCTTTGACTGCAAACAGAGAATATTCTTCTACATTAATATTCAGCAGGAAACAGAAGTAAAATCAGAAATAAAAAAATAATCTTCTTCTGAGTGAGAACTCTTATATCAGCACTTATTTCTGAACTGCAGTTTACTGTACAAAAATTCTGTCCCCAAAAGGACAACCAGCCATGTCACAGCTCTATCCACAAGTATAAATTTCAATGTGTATGTACAGTCAGAGGTTTGTTCTTTGTGCTATTCTTAACATTACTGTAAATTAGCATATGATAATGCTATTTCTCCTATTAGACGCTTGATATGTTTTGCCCTGTAGCTGTGATTAGGGGAAGAAAAGAAGGATATGCCTAAAACCTGTTTTTCCCCCCAACTAGGTTAATGTCAACACAGCCCAAGTCATGCTTAAAAACAAGCCATTTTAGAGCAGGCATAATATTCCATGCCTGTTATTAAAATACTCGAGCTCATGCTGAACAGATTACTAGGGCTGAACCAGCAAAAAAGAAATCTCATAATGCACTTCTTTGCAGGAATGCCACATCCAAGTCACATTCTTCATCAAGGTAGGTGTAGAAATTACTTTGCTACACTGCCTTTGTTAAAACCCAGACCCAGCTCTGAATGGTGTGTGCTTAACACGCTTAACTCACTTGTTTTCGTGCATCTGGACACACATATATGAATAAAGGGATGACAACTGTTGCAACAATATGTGGTCACTTACCACTTATTTGTACAACTATCATCTTCTCCTGAAAGTGGCATCCTATTTGTTACTGTAAATGCAGTGCAGATTGCTGGTGACTGACAGTTATTATCTTCCTGGGGCTGCTGGGTGGCAAAACCATCAGTTTGGCCGACATGAGACAGAGGGGAATATTTAATCTGCAGAGGCCGGGAACCCAGCATTCCTAAAAAGGCATCTTACATACCTCAAAGGGGAGCACACATTTGTGGCTTTGGCAGGATATTTTTTTCATTGTTCTATATCCAGGTCTTGCTCCTGCTGCTATGTGAGCAACTTGTATCATCACCCAAGACAGCACAAATAGATATAACTTAATATATCCTCAGGAGATTATTCCACGATGGTTATGTTTGAAATTAGGCACAATGATACATTTTGCATCAGAAGCACACAATCATACGCAAAAGACTTGTCAGCAAAGCAAATTTCAGATGAAGCATACTAATACTGAGCTGGAAAAGGCCTTCTTACCAGCAATCATTCTGTGTGGGTAGTGAGATATTCCAGCCAGCCAGCCATACATTGTGAATATCAATTACCACACGGACACATGCAAACAGACACACACATGCACAAACACAAACAGTGAGCTGGTTTGCTAATTGTTTGATAAAATCTGGATAGTTCATAACTAAGTGATTTTAGAGGCTGCCAAAAAGAAAAGTCTTGCCATGGCAAGATATTTCAGCAGAACAGAGCAAGAATAGAAAAGAGGGTTCAGTTCAAACATGCAGTTTCAAAAGTCCTTGCTTCGGGTGAAATCTGCACAGTCTCCTCAAATTAAATCTACTACCCTAAGATTGCTGTTGGAGAGGTTGCACATCAGGCTTGAGTGAAGCACAGAAGATGGGGGCAGATCTCTACATGACTTGTTCTTGGTATTCTGAGAACCTTCCCTTCCCAATATACCTTGTAACAGGCATAAAGGTGAGTCTGTCAACTCTTGTTATGCAGAATACATATATAAATATATATGAATATATATATCTCTCTATATATATATCTATATCTATCTATATATCTATATATCTCTCTATCTTGGAGTCCTACCAGATTTGGTAGGACTTGCCTGACTTGAATTTTATCATCACATATTTTTTACATCAGACAGAGTGGGGACATCTTTGTTCAGATTTGGGGGAGTGCTGTGGTAGGAAGAGGATGGAGCTATTAAACAGTGAGTGCTCTGTTAGTGATGAAAGCATGTGGAAGAGCACATCTGCACTGAGACTTTACAGCTGAGGTGAGATAACATCACCCACTGCTGAGAGCACCAGCTCCAACTTTCTAATTACACTGTTAGGTAAAACCAGTGTTTCATGTTGCAAATCAAGCACTTGCAACATAAAACACCCAGCACAGACATCTCCCCAGCCTAAGTGGAGTAATTCGTAATCTGCAGAAGAGATTATAGTGTAGCTGACAGCTTTTCTTCCCCACTGTATGCTTTGAGATGTACGGAATTCCCAGCCCCGTTTGCTCCACTACATCTGTTTCTCCCCCCTCCTCCCCCCCTACCTCCCCCGTGGTTCAGACCAAGTGTCTCTTGCCTTCTGAATGCAGAAGATCACTGGACCTTGTTCTCAAGGACATTTTTCTGCTTGGTTTCATGCAGGCAAACAACAGACTCCTTTTTAGTTCTCTCCTTTAGTTCTAGGCTGGCCTGACATTATTGGTTTCTTTGAAAAGCAGTTTCTAAAAAATCTAAATAAATCAGGTTATAGAAAACAATGTCTTTTACACTTGTCAGATTGACACATCATGCTCCACATTGTGACGAGTCCCACCCAGTTCCATCGGTCCACTTTGCATCAGGATTGTCATGTAATGGAATGTGACTGATTAGAGTAGATAAGAGGCTTGGACCAAATTCTAGTGGTGGGGTTTTTTCGCTTGAACAAAAAAAAAACAACCAAAAAAATGACCAGTGAATCAACCAAGCCAAAAACAAATAACCTCCCAAATCAAAAATAATTTAAAAAAAGGATAGAAACTCAGAAAATACTACTTCAATCTATGTAAACTTCATTAAAAAAAGAAGAAAATTCTTCATATTTTGGATGGTGAGCCAACTTCATCTTTATGAAAACAGTTACTCAACCCAGTATGAACAGAGTCCTGCCTTGTACAGCCTCCTTATCTCACTTGGTGCACATATCAGAAGCAGAGCCCTTGGGTTTAGCACTAGGTATTCCACAGGCTCATCCCATTTGCCAGTTTAATCCTCATCAATACTGCTATCCTCCATGCTCCACCTCATCCTCTGAAAAGAAATGCAAATGAATGAGATTTATAGCCTGGGATGTTTTCAAGTTTTTAAACGAGGTGGGGCATCCACTGCCCACCACTCTCAATGAGAAGCCTTTGGTTGCAAATGCCTTTGACTGAGCAACTCTGTGTGCGTGTCAGTAGTACAGCCCAAGAGTGCCAGCGTCCTCCACCCTCTCCTTTACTGACTTAGAAGCATATTTCCAAGCCTGCTTGGACCGCCTGGCCTCTTCCTGAGCAAACAGGAAATTCAGGACACACCTGCTGTGTGATCACAGCAGGTTCTTCTGTATACATTAACTTCAGCCTGGACTTAAAACAGTGAATATGTCCAAGGTAGTGAACCTCAAGTTCACTCTTCCTGGACAGTAGTCTAGCTCTTGCTCAAAATCCTGAGATTGCTTCTTTTCAGCTGGGTTTCTGGGCACCAGCAATACCTGGTCCTGCAGTCAATAACTCTCAGCCTGAAGGCAAATAAACACCACCATCACCACCCTCCAGCATGGAACACCAGGATGATCTTCTGATGGGAGCTCTCTCATGAACCTAAAATAAGATTTTCAGTGGTTTACCACCCCTGGGTATTTTTGGTCTTCTTGCTTTTCTTTCTAGAAGACTCTTGGCAGACCGTGTATGTCACTGTCCAGCTAGAGTAGAGACAGACCCTCAGGCAGAAAGTGGACAGAAGCAAAGCTCAGGCTTGTGGTTGCTGGCTCACTGACAATAGGGTAAACATAGTCCTTTTCTGTGTGAAAACTAGCACAACTCGTGGGGCTGATACGCCTGAAATGGCTTGGCAATGTAACACGAACCCCAGACAAACTGTTTCAGGACAGCAATACAAAGTTGTCTAATGCAGCCATGATGATGAACTGTCATTGCACAAAGTGAAATTCATGGTTTCCATTCTCTTGTAGTGGTCAGCTGTCCACATCACTAAAATAAGCTGTGCTAATTGGCACCTACCTCAGCAGAGAGCCCAATGATTAGAAAGATGTGGAGAGTGAACTCCAAGCTCGAGGTGATACCTCTAGGTCAGAGATGAGCAAAAATTGGCAAGGCAAGAGAAACAGCCACTTCCTCTACCCATGCTGTTGATGAATAAAGGACTTTATATTCCAGAACTGTCAATCTGGCTTTTTTTTTTCCCCCAGCAGCACAAGTTTCCCTAACAAATAGAAATTAAATTTGTTCAAAATTCAACCGGTAGGGAAAGGAGCTTGCCTCTATTTTAATGGCCTTTTTATAAAGGAGCAGGAGGAATAATGGATAGTCTCCGTGTTACTGTGTTAACAAGCTTCCATTGTTGATAATGGACACCCTGATACACCATGGAGAACAAAGTGCACCAGGTCTGCACACACTGGGCAAGGAGAGGGCTGGCAATCTGAAACCTTCCACTTACTTTGCATTCTCTCCTAACTATTTCTACCTTTGTTTCCAAGAAATTTTTTCAATGACAGGAGGTGAAAATGGCAATTTATGTGGGGAGAGATACAGAACAGTATCAGACACTAATAAAAAGTATTGCGATGAACAAAATAATTGCTGAGTTCTTGGAGAAGAGTAAATGCGAGTTTCATGGATTGTGAACAAAAATGAGTGTATAGGAGTGGAATGAGTCTATAGGAGTGGAAAGCATCTTAATATCTGTTTGCCTCAATCAAAATTAAACCTTGAAGAAATCATGAAGAGGAGCTTCCAAAGAAATGGAATTCAGAAACTAGAAAAGGGAAAGGAAAGACGTCAGCAGACAATAACAATACATTTCCAGGTGCAAGCAGTTCTCTTACTGTGTCATTTCCACTGCAAGATATGCATACATAACTTCTGACAGAGTGAAACTCGGAGCAGCAATATCATCTCTGAGTCCTGTCTTGTCTTTTGCTGCAAAGCCCACCAGGCACAGCTGTGACTTTACAGGAGTTGTAATCACAATCCAGCAGAGGAAGAACACAGGGAAGTTCTGCTCAGTGGAGGACAAGCAAACTACACAGGAAGTCTTAAGATACCTGTCAGTGCAGCAGATCCTTTTCAGTTGGCAGCGTCAGAGAGAATGGCATCAGTGAGAAGAAGTTTGGAGATTATCAGTGATCAGCTGAAATCAAATTTATGACACACCATTGCCGAGAAGAAGGGACAGATTTGTATCAGATTAAGCACCCAGTGAATAAGGCCAACATTTTCCAGTAGAAGTTGGCAGTCTCAAACCCTCTACCATTTGAAGCCTTTTACGGGAGGGCTGAAGGATGCATTGTGAGGTAACTTCATTTCTTAAAAGTGCTTGTTGGGCTGTTACAGATACATGTTGAGTACTGAATTGAAAAGGTTCAGCTATGTAAATTGATGAAGCTTCTCCAGTAGAAATACAGGAATGGGACCAAAATACCTTCCAATTACAGATAAAATAGCAATACTTTCCAATGCGAACTTATAGCGTGTATTTATAATGTCTACAAAACAATATCTACTTCAATTTCTCCCCTTTCCCCAGGCTCCCAAGAGCAGTGTTTGTCTTGCAGAGATCTCTTCCACAGTCATTAGCAAAGCCTTGCATCAGAAAACTAATCAGCAAAACTACTGTACTTACACACGTTATCCAAAGTGAATTGACAGTGTCATATTTTTCAACAAATAAAAAAATCAATATTAAAACAGGCAATCTAAGCATAACCAGGTTGTATACAAAGAATTTCTATGTTGTTTACAAGCTGACAGATCTCAAATTCTCTTTATAGCTGCAGCATATTAAAAGCTGATTAAGAAAAGTTTGTTTCCCTAGAAGTATTTCAGAAAGTAAATTTCTTTTCACTCATATCAACATTTCCTTTTAAATTTTTCTTTCAAAAATCTATGAAAACTTTAACTTTCCAGTGACTGAAGAAAAAAAGTCTTTCTCAGGTCCTGAAAAATTAAGTAGAAATCTTGACATTTTAAAGAAGAAAATCAGTCTGATTGAAATGCCAGTCTCTGAGAAAAAAAAATCCAATAAAAACATTTTGATCAATAAAAATTACATTCTGCTTAATCTATACACACTTGATTGTGCCATCTGTTTTATTGGGGTGACTCTGTGATAATCAGTTTAGCCAAACATACCAGAGTGACTGCTACTTATTCTGGAGGAAATTAGAGTAAGCTTCAGTGAAACATATTTAGCTATCGCCAAACAGCAGAGTAGTGTTTTGAGATGTGAAATTATACCCATTGAAACACAGTAGGAAGAGAAGGTTTGCCCCTGGAGTGGAGGCAGAGGTGGTGGACCTCAATCTGTTTATCTTTGGAAGAAAAATACTGCACGGTTTGCAAGTGCTATGGCATGAGGGGAGCGGGAGCAGGCAAGGGAACGAAGAAAGAAAAGGCTAAGCTGAACACAAGGAAAATATTCACCTCCTCACCAGTGGCTCTGTGCTGTCCAAAAAAACACCAATAGAAATGCCAAGCATGTGCTGTCCCTCCTCCCTGCAGGAATTTTCAGGCCCTCATGTTTCCATATTATTTTGCTGCTCCATCCTTCATTCACCCGCTCCTCTCACAAAATTTCACAGGGAAGAGGGGCCCTGCTCTAACCATCTTGGAAACCAAAGGAGCTGCCTTTGGATGATTTAATATGCTTTTTTCCTAAATTATTATTCTGTTCATCATGCCACAAGGATGCCCGAGTTAGAAGAATGTGTCTGAAAAGATCAATGACCGGCTAGGACATTATGGTTAGTGCTTCACAGTGCAGCCATTCAAAGCTTCTCAGTGACAGCAGAGAGCAAGCTCGGATTTTCTGATCTAAACACTCAAACTTCCCTTTGCTCAAGTAAATGGAGAGCCTTCAGTACCTGCGAGCTTTGAAGAGATGGGAACATGAGGAGGAAGAGAGCTCTCTAAAAATTTCCTCTGCTCATAACTTAAAATGATCCTCTGTGCTGGTGAGGCAGGGGCCAGAACCTGCAGGAGAGAGGAAAGGACATCTGCACTGAAGGCAATGATGTGATTGATACCAGAAGAAAACAGCCAAGGATCTGGCCCAGAAATATATTTAAAAACCCTGTTTGTTCATTTGGGAGGATAACTCATGGGCATCACAGAACAGATACCAAGTTATTTGGTGTTTTGGTCATCTGAAAGAAAGCCCAGAAGTGTTTGCTGCCTCCCCCTGCCCAGTCAGACTTGATCCAGTGGATTAACATCATAGACCTGCTCACTGTTCCAAGTTTCACAGAAGCAATTCCACTTCCTCCTAAGCTTCCAGTCCATGAAGCATTTTATTGCTAAGAAAGAAATTATACTCTCATTTAATAATGATCACTACATTTCCACAGGTGACACGAATTCTACTGCATTTATAAGACAATATTTTCATTACACATAACAGTAAATACGGACAGTGGCTATTTCAGAAATTACCCCTGTCAGATAGTATTTAAGAGATCCAACTCTTTCTATCACACAACCAAACACATTTCCCCAAAGCCATTGAATGATTAGCAATTTTTTACATTAGGAGAGACCATAAGCTGTGAGAATAAAATATTTTTTTTCTGTTTACTTTGAGATTTTTATGAGGAACAAACAACCGAGCTATCAAGCTGGCTGAGTTTGTCAAGTTACTGGAGACCAGTTAACTGAATGAGAGCCACTGGAAACAGTTGAGTAAATATTTAAGATCAAATGGAGAAACATTTGGTAAAGTACAACTTGCTGAAAGATTGCAAAGATACCAGCATGTTTCAGGAGAGGCAGGTCACACCTCAGAAAATTGTTGGAATTCTTTGAATGTGCTGTGTTACCACCAGGACAGACAAGGGAAATAGAGTGGACTTCGTTTTTCAAAGTGTTTGACAAAGTTCCTTGCTTGAGGTTAATGACCTAAGGAGCCAAGGCACAGTACAGAAGAAAAGTTGCTGGAGTGAAAATTGACTTCAGGGCAAAAACCACAACAAAACCGTAAATATAACTTGTGAGGTGGGAAGAAATTACTGATACATTAGCAGGTGAAAAAATGTAGAGGTCTTGCAGGGAAATTTTTTTACTAAAATACTTAAATTTTTTTTCTTGACTTTTTCATTCTCTTAGTTTAAGTAATTATTTAAAAGATACTGTATTCCTAGCCTGAAGTTCTGCAGAACTATTATTTTAGTTCACTGGACAGGTGGTACCTACATACCAGTTAAATGAGGTTACTTCCATGCTCTCTCCTGGAGTGAGTGGGAGGAGGGTTGAGCAGGCTGGCTAATTCCTCTTTCCCACTCTACCCTTGCCTGCCCTGCTCTATACACTGCCTGGGGTGGTGGTGTCAAATCTTGGTTAACATGGACCCTGGAAGGACCAGCGCAGGTGCCCTGCTCAGCATGTTTTCCAAGGACTGGAGGTGATGATTCTGGTGACCCCCTGATTATAATTTTTCTTAAAATCCAAACAAATGATTAAAAAAAAAAAATTAAGGTTAGAGGGTTGTTTCCAAGCAAATTGTTCCTTAAATCAAAGTAAACAATTACATTTTCACCATTCTTGTTGTGAGCAAACAAGCAGATGGTCTTTTTCAGAAGAAATGTTGAAGGTACGAAAGAAAAATAATTAAAGGTCAGAGAAAAATTTCAGTAAATCCATAGAGGGATGCGTTGAATATTAAAGTGCCAATTTCTAAATAGCTTATAAGTGATGAATTAGACATTTTAATGACTTTAAATAGAAGATGACTAGAAAGTCAGTTGTCACAGAAAGATACTGGGCCCGATTGTGTGCTTATAAAAGTAATTTCCAACACCACTTGCTGATAAAATAATGATACCATCTCTAACAGCTTGTTATTTGAGTCTGTAACATCATGTATCAATGATTTATTAACCATCTGTAATGATATATAAATGGATCGTGAATATAGTAGGTGCTCATTATGCATGAATCTAACAAAGTTGCACTCCTAGACTCTGTTCCCTTTTCTGACACTTCTCCATGTCCTGTTCTGTGGGACCTGAGTCCTGACTCAGAGGCAAAACCCGGGATGTGGAGGATGCAGAATTAGGTGTTTGGTGCAGAAACACATCTGTTCGTTCCGATTGACAATGCAGATAATAAACAGAAGGATTTAAAGCACCTGCAGTACATGCACAGTAAATTGTAAATGCACCTTAGTCCAGGTACACAGCACATAAAGAGAGTAATGTCTTGAAGCAAAGAATAAAAAGCATCAATATTTGCTGAAGAGGCAACACTACACTTTATAGTGCAGAAGAGAGATCTGGGAGCAGTTGAAGAAAAATCCCTGGAGCCCCCAGCCCTATATACAGCACTGTATAGCTGCAGTGAAAAAAGCAGTGTTATAGCGCAGGAGCACGAGATAAATCAAGAAAGTACTGTAAATGTTGTATTTATAATGGAAATGCTGATACAACCCCTAACTTACAGAGGTGCTGGGCAGGAGCTGCCATAATATGGCAAGATATCATTTAAGCAGTGTTTGCAGAACTGATCATTGTATCTCACAAGGAACACCCTGTACTTGCTCTTGAAGATGCAAACCACTGGCTATGAATCAGCCAGGATATTTAAATACACACTGCACAAGCCTAACCTGGAGAGAGAGAGAGAAAAGAAAAATCTTTATTCAAATACCATGTTTGTTCTTTACATTTCAAAAGCTGGAGGAAGCAATCAAATCCATAACACTTTTTTCTTCTTCAGTAAGTTATATTAAAAAACTCAATTAGTTCTGGATTTATTGATCTAAATTGACAGTGATGCTCTCAAATTCATATAAAAAAGCCATCTCATTACAAGCCCATTTAAAAATCTGTGGTTCAGAATTCACAAAAAAGTTTCCATGGAATATATATTAAAAAAAAAAAAAAAGAGAATATGGGAAAATAACTTTTGAGAATAGACAATGAAAAATATTTTGCTTTGATATCACATGTGATTTGTCAGATGCAGACAGAAATTATTTTCTAATTTTTGTAGGAAATGTTGCAAGCTTTGTAGCTTGACAAAACCTACACACTTACAGCAACTATTGAGAAGGGGTGGCCAGTAGGAATAGAGTCTATCATGCTGTTGGAGCTGAGCTGTGAATGACATATAATTAAATTTGATCCACATGGAAGTGTTAATAGCACTAAAATCAAACTTCACAGTTAAAAAGCACAACATTTTTATTTTTAAATGTAGCATTTTCTGAGTCCTTGTGAAAGAGGTAAGGGTTTTCATATCAAAGCTCTGTGCTAAGCGAGGAAATCAAGCAACTAACTTTAAAAAATCAAAGCTCTTGAAAAGAGTGTAGAAGTCTAGGAATAAAAGTTTAGCACCCAGGCATACTTTCAAGTGCATTTGAGCACCAAATTTCACAGGAGTCAAACAGTTGGAGGGCTTCAAAAACACCCAGAAGTGCATATCATCTATATGAAAATAAGTCTACCCTGAGAACACATAACACATTGAAAGAAGAGCACACAGCTCTTTTAAGGAGGTGCAGCTCAGCAGTGCTGAGTCTCCTCTGCTAATCACCACAAGACCCTCTCACCAACAAACAAATAATATGTGGAGAAGATTTAAAAGTTTTTGTGGAGAGAAGAGCGTTAGAACAAAATGTTTTTGTGTGCGAGGAACACATCCTGGGGCTTGTACATTGCACGTGAGACTGACTGGAAAAGGACTGCACCAGGCCATGGCCATGACACAGAGCTTTCTGGGGATTTTGATAAGCTATTTCTGGACTTTTTGAAATCATTAAAAGAAGGCAATTGGAAAATCATGTGCAAAAGTGTGTCTGATAAACTCTGAAGGTTGCCCCCACTCCCATATTTTTTCTTTTTCTTCTTCACCAAAGTCAGGAGTAAAATCCATCTGTGTCTCTTGAATACTGTCTGCTCTACCTTTTTCAAAAAAAGGTGAAAATTCTGTCCCACTTCAGGAGGTGTGGTTGCTAGTTTAGGTAGTAATGAGTTCCTCTAGTTGTTTTTTTAAAAAACAAATTAGCACAATACAGGCTTCAGAAAGATCTGTGACATGAATATGGTTTGGTGCAGTCTTATTCTCTTCCAAATGGCCCTTAAACCTTACATGAAATGCATGAACTCTTGGAAGAGATCATTGAAACCACAGAAATTTCAATTTAGGAAAGATGAAGGAAGTGCAAAACCAGCCTTTGCTATGGATGAAATACAAAATCAAAAGTCAGCCTCCTAGCACTGACATTATTCCCTGGTTTTGCCTTTGATTGGCAACACCTGAGTTTTCAATGTGAGAATTTAGGAACAGACTTTGGAGTTTTGCCACCCATCTTCCCCTTCTTGACAACCAGATGTGATCGGGTTTCTTTTCAAAAACTCTGTAACAGTCCTAGATCACAAGATGGGAAGGAAAAGCACACATGAGAATTTGTAGCAGGAACACTTGGGGTATCTCCAAGTCACATGGAAGGTTTATCATATCCTCTAATGAAGCATTTAAGCTTGCCTAGCTTAATAGCCACTGGGCTTGCTCTCATGCTTGAAGTTACACACCTGCCTTTGCATGTTACTAGAGCAAGGCCTCAGGCATCATTGTAGAGACAATTTGTTGTACTGAAGATATAGAAGAATACAGGTATCACAGCTCATTTTCCATTAAAATTGATTTATGTCTGCTCTTTTGCACTGAGAGCATTTATGACACCAGTGACTCATGGGAAGAGAAGGGCTATGGAGGTGATCATGCTCATTAAACAGTAAAACCTCTACTAACAAAGAGGAATGGTGATAAATAGGGTAAATAAGTGGCACTGGATTTATATTGGGGTGAATTAGGAAGAAGAAACATCAGAGATATAATCTTGGAGCCACTTGAGCTGTAACACAACCTCACAGTAACTGGAAATGTAAACTTCTCTCCAGTATTTTCTGAGCTAGTCTTGATCTTCACAAGGAATTCTAGCTCTTGGTATAGTGGATTGCAGATCAGCTTTTTGCATAAAAATTCATGAGACAGTATCCATTTCAACAGACAGCAGTAAAGAGAAGGGGAAAAAAGTTTAGCCCTACAACTGAGACAGGGTTCATTTTGAGTGATGATTGCAAACCAGCAGTGGAAATTACAGATGCTACTTGGTTCACTATTATTTTGCAGCATCTCCAGTAATCTTCGGTGATCATTTATAGCAGCATGTCTGATGACTTTCAAAGAAAGGATATTTCCGTGGAGAGTATGGTTACTCAAAGGAGAAATCAATCTCTGCTGCTCAGAGGGTCAACTTCACACCACTGCTATCAGACAGGAGAAATTTCAACATGCAGAAATAGGGTTGGGGGTGCTCCAAACCATTTCACCCCCTTGTATCCAGTGCAATGTAGCCCTGCCATCAAGATGGATCATTCAGCTCCTTCTCTACCATGGAAAGGTAAACGCAAAAGTGAACCAAGTTTAAAAGCAAACCAAACCCAACTTAATTGCTACTGTGAGAAGCAAATAGTCTGCTGAGCAAAAAGGCTCAGCTAGACCTCCACCACGTACTAAAGGTACAAAAAAGTAGACCATAACCCTTGGTAACTAAAAATACAAGAGCAATTTCAGTGAATGTTTGATCACTGACAGGGAATATCCCAGTGTATTATGGTGGAAGGCCCTAGCAAGACACATTACAGGCAAGTCTTGATTGTGCAGGGCAATAAGAAGGTAAGGAGATTCAAATAAAACAAAAACAGTGTTAGTGTAAAAAATAATCAAGTAAAACAATAAGAATGCTCTTTTAAAAAGATGACTCATTTCATGGTGATTATCTCAAAGACCAATAAGGACTTTTTTTAGAAAGATGAAGTTCATGCACAACCTGGCAAAACAGAGACATCAATAAGTAATGGCAACAACCATATTAAATCATGGCCCGCACAAATGGAGTATGATCCCAGCTCCATTCATGTTGGATTTATATCAGTGTCATGTAAGACACCACATCACACCACCTGCAGGCTCTGCCAAGAGGCCCCAGACTGAATGGGAATGCAGAACAATCTCCTTACAGTTTAAGGAAACATTTGACAATAATACTCTCCCCAAAAAAAAGAGTGACACAGGCTGTGGTAGAGGAAGTAGGAAAGCATTTTAATAAAATTTTTGTGGATGCTAAGGTAGTTGAGCAATCATATTAGTTCTGGGATTCTTTTATTTTCTTTTACTGCATGCAGTAAAACATTCAACTTAACATTCAAATTTACATTTACACCACTCTGGAGCCCTTATAGCAAAGAGGACAAACACATCTGACAGTCTTCTTCTGCTGTGGCCTACCTCCAGCTTCCACCCCAGCTCAGCAATCTCTAACTCATCATACTGAGGTCTGTCCAACTACTCTGCGTCTCAAGGTTGCTGTAAGTCACAGGCTCTGCCCAGGCCTATGTCTCTCCTTTTTTTTTTTCCTGCTTAACACGTCACACACTATAATGGTCATACCCATTCACGTTCAAGACAAACACATGGTGTGCACACACATGCATATCTATTTCAAAGAATGTATTAAGTGCAGGCCCAGCTAAATGGCAAGATGCAATTTAATACCAACAATTAACTGTGCACATATTTTGGTACCAGAGAACTGCAGCACAAGTGCTAGCAGTTAGATATCTTTTCATATGGTGAGGTTTAAAAATAACTTTAGGGTACTCTTGTCATGGCAAATGCTTACATAAGGTATTATAAGAGCAGTTATTCACAGAAGCTGCAGACAAAATCTGCACCACAGTAGACAGTACAGGCATCCAGGAAGTAAAAAGGCAGAAGAGATAGAAAACCAGGATATGTGCAAACATTTACTTGGATTTAGACAATGTCTGTAGGCAGGAGCATATTCTAGTTGGTTATCTGTTTCATTTGCTTAAAAATCAAGAGACAAAAACATCATAGGGAAAAATGGACCATGGTGTTAGAAAGCAGCATACTACTCATTCACTCTTTCCATTTTATCCTAGATAAATAGCTTTGCACTGGTCAAAGCTTTTCAGTTTTTGAGAGTCCTTCTAAGTGAGAACCATTAAAACACAATTTCTTATCAAGAGAAGGAATGTGGAGGGAAATGCACAGAAGCATGTGCAGGAATCCCCATCGATTAATCATAAGTGATATCCTTTGTCATTTCATCCTGGATAAATGTGATGAACTGGACTGCAAATTTGCCAAGTATTTATGATTATCATATGGATGTGAAGTACTCTCTGTTTCCTTTTTCGTGTTGCAACCTCTCCCTGAGTCAGCCAGAGTAGCACTGGTCCTGTAGGACTGAATTCAGCTTTCAAAAGTGTGTCTACATGTTCTGTACTCAACAGATGCAAAAAAGGTCAAATGATGACTATTTATAGTTGCAGGTACTGCGCAGTAACTAGTGGTGATGAAATATGGCTAAGAATGCAGATGGATAAAAGCACCCATTTCCTGGGATTATGTGCTTGTTCCTATTAATTTCTGCTCATTGATTTCTTCTGTGATTAAATCTGTACATCAACGGCACCCACATCTCCAAAGCAGAGGCAGGCATTTTTTTCTTGAGTTTGTTTCAATATCCAAGAGGAGAGATTTGAGACTAGTCATTTTCAAAACACGTCTGTCCTGTAATAGGCAGCCTGCTTCAACAGAAGGCTCCTGAAAGTAATGAATCTTTCCATCAGAAGGACAATATCCCAGGTACTAAATCATTATCCAATATAATTTCCATGGAAGTCAGCAAAACTATTTGGCTCAACACACACACAAAAAAAAAAATTATGTGTTTTGCCAAAGCTATCTTTTTTATCGTGAATATCATGACACTTGAAATTTCCTTGAAGCCCTAGCTCAAGAAGGAATAAAACAGTTTTCATTTTTCATTAAAAATATATTTCTACGTATTTGGTCCTGACAAAAAAAAATAAAAACAAACAAACAAAAACAAAACCACAAAACCAAAACAACAACAAAAAACCCAAACCAACCAAACAAAAAAGCCACCACCACAACAAAAAAACCTACCAAGCAGAATGTACTCTTACAGACTTGAGAAATAAGAAACCAAATAAAAAGAATGGTCTTACATTATTAAAAAAAAAAGAAAAAGTAACCTAATTTTTAAAGTAATGTCGTGATTTTTGAGATCCAGCTTATGAGTTTGAAGTCCTTTCTCAGCAATGTTCTGTTAGTTGTTGGGACAAAAAGCATCTAGTCCTGACAACATTTACATCTCAACTCTTACACATTCTCAAGTGGTTGGTCACTCTCTAAACTCCATCACAAATGTTATCTGTCCTTGTCTGTCTATCACATGTTCAGTCAAGTGGCTTCTGGCACTATCTAATCCACATCCTTATGCATTAAAACGATTCAGCATGGAATTCCACAGAGTCAATACATCATTTCTTCTCATATGTCTTTTTAAAACTTAGGCTGGAGAACATAAACGCTGTCTAAGCTGCTAATGTTCTTCCAGGTCTCCTTTAAAGATACACTGATATCTAGAGGGCCAGAACCGATGTAGAGTAAATTCATGTCACAGGCCCTGTTGTGGTTAAAAATATCCTATTCCAACCTTCTGTGTTTTCCTGATTGGGCTTACTGCTGTTCAAGCTGCAAGTATTCACACAGCTTGTAGTATACCGTAGGTACTCAGTGCATCCTGTGTTAATATGTTAGGAACAAGACACACACAAAAAACAAAACCATCTCAATATTCATAGATGAATACTGCAAGTGAATTGCTGACAGAATGTTTCCTGGGGTGGAAAAAATGGAGAAGTTTTTGTTTTATGGGTTGCCAGAGGGAATAGTTTCTAACGCACAACTCGTGCATTGACGGAAAACGAGCACAGTCCCAAAAACAACACTCTTAGCTCTAGGTTTTCCATTATTGAGTTGTTTTTATTTTATTTTATATGCAATGCAAACAAAAATTGCTGATTATCGTGATTCAGTACTCTCTAAGAGAGATGGAAGCAGTAAATAGAGTAGGCAGAGAGATAGAGGGACTTGTCACCACACCCAGGGTGCAGCATTTGTGCAGGTTTCAGATATGGTAGGAAAAATGTTCCTTTGCCATGCACGAGCACTTAGACATTTCTTGTAACTGATAAGAGGCCCGATATCTGACTTTCTCTTCCACCCTTTTATGGCCTTAAAATCTGTAGATGGTTTTATCTTTTTATAGTGATTTTACAACATCTGGAGACCATTATTAACACCTAAATTAATATAGTCCTGAGCTAAAACACTCATGCAGAAATGATTAAAACTCTGGAGCCATGGTACACACCAGTCTCATCTTGCCAGATATCACCTTTTTGAGAAGGGTCACACCTGAATCAGTAGCCCCACTGGATGTTATGTGGTTGCTTGAGATAAGATAAGGCAGAAAACAAAGGTTCACCATGACTTCTCCTCATTAACAATCTCACTGAATTTATCATGGGGTCTACTTGTGTTCTTTATTCTCCCAATTAGCCTAACCCAAATTTGGGGAACAGTTGCCTTATCTGAATTCATTGTTGGGTACCATCAACCATAACACCTTTCTCACGATCCTAATCTGCTTAGTAGGAGGGAGGACACTCCAACAATTACCAGGTCAGGCTGAGAGGAAGTTTATTGTTTTTATATTTGGTGAGCAGAAGTTGTGCTGTCTCCAGCCCCTTGGGGACCACAAGTACTTTGTGAACCTAAGGCTCTACAACAGGTTAGAGAATTTGGTTAATTACAGTGATGGGTTGCATAGCTCTGATCAACCATTTCTCCATCGGCCTTACATTCCACAGGGTTTATGGACAGTGATATGCGTGTTACACTTCTTTTGCTTTCAGTAGGTCCCTGGCACAGATTCAGTCAAACATGGCTCCCTTTCCTGGTGATGCAGACTTGTGGAGCTCAGGATGAGAATGCCTGGAGGGGACATGCTAGCTGAATGCTGGTGTGTGGATGATGCAGGGACCTGCCTAAAGTCAGTTTCCACTCCACACCAGCAGCAAAAGAACTACACAAAGCAATAGGCGCAGACTCACACAAATTCCTACCTGTGGTGACCCATTCCTCTAGGATTTGGGGTCTGAATCCTATAGGATGGCTAGGAGCTTTTCCCTACAGCTCTCCCAGACCACATTTCTTGTAAGCATATTGTGTGCTGCAGTTGTCCCCTCACTTTCCTGTCTTTCTTTTGAACTCCACTGTTCCTGCAGCCAAGTTCAACCCAGCTCCCACACTAAAAGAACAGCTGTCCTTCCTTTCTACCCTCCCCTTGTCTCCTGGTCTCCCTGTCACCCTTGTCCCTCCTTCCCTGTCTTTCTTCCAAGGCCCCTCTAGGGTTGTAAGCCCTAACACCAACCAACACCTGGTTTCTTTGTTCTGCTGCTGGGAAAATTCCTTGTTCCTGGCCTCCTGCAGGTCATTTGGAGAAAAGTGGCCTTTTCCTAAGCTTCAGCCACCCCACTGCTCTGCCTGGACCACGCCTATTCACTGCCTAATGATCCTTAACAATGACTCCTTTCCATGGCAGAGCCAAAGGCACTGCTTCCTGAATTCTTAGCACAAGAACCATGAGCAGCACACAAAGACAGTGATTAGATATAAAACCAAGATAGTTCATAAAGTTACAGTGAAATTCATAAGTGGTACATAGATGGATTCTTACAGAGTGACAAAGTGATTATTTCAAGCTTTATTGTTTCACCTTGTTATTCACTGAAGACTGATGTTTGATTAACCATGCACAGTTGGATATGACTGAATCATATTAATCCTTCTCTGCAGCTGAACATGACAGTGTGAGAAAAGGCAGACTGGATCTGAAAGGGAAGCCCTGAACAGAGGTTCATTAATAGTGCAAGGACATGGGTTATCTGACTTCAGGTTCCCAGATATATGTGGGACCACATGGCTTGACCACTCTTAGAGAAACTACCTGACAAAATGAGAAGGAAAATTTAAGAGAAAATTAGGAGAATGAGGGCAACTTAGACCTGATGATGACATAAGGACATAGGTCCAGAGGGCTTGGAAAGGCCTCAAGAAAACACCAAAAGAAAATTGCATAGTTTACTTGCAATTGCTTTGACTGGCAGCTTGAAACTCATAGAGCTGCTGTTTCTCCTTCATGACGGACAAGATTTATCTGTGGCACATTGTGGTGGGGGAAAAAACAGTTTTCCCCCCAAAGTTATAAAATGGTAACCTCCCAGGGGGTGGCGACCCCTGGGGTTGAGCCAATGAGCGCTTCTGCAAAATATAAACTTATCACCCAGACTGGAAGAGAAGGTTAGTAGTAGTTGTAGTTGTGGGAGAGGTGGCCATGTTGTGAAAGCCACGAGGAGAAGGGGCAGGAGCCCCTCCCACCCGCCAGCTGGGGGGCTACAGGAACTTGGAACAGTGTTAGACTGGGCTAAGTATCTGTAACTGAGAAGCTGGGAGGTTTTTTTTCCCTCCACCGTGAGCAGCAGCAAGAGATACTGAAAAGCGGCGGCAGGAGCAGCAGTTAACGGAGAACAGTGGCAAAGAGCCAAAAGCAGATAAGAAGAAGCAGCAAAGCCGGCATTGCAGCCAAGGAAGAGAGACACAGAGAAATGTCTGATGGAGACAGAGCAGGACTAAGCTCTACAGAGAGAGAGAGTTTGGGTAAGAAGTGAAAACCAAAACCCCCAAACTCCTTTTGAGATCCCTCCTAAAGTGGAGGGGGTGGACTCCTACTGGATGGAAGTCCTAAAATGCAGCATGCACTGTAAAGAGAGAGCTGAGAAGCTCAGGCATCCTGGAGCTGGACTGGGATGGCCTAAGGAATGCAGAGGAGGGCTTTGTGTCCCCCCCCCCATTGCTGCTAAGCTAAGCTAGCAGCCTGAGATCAGAGCACAGGAGCTCTATAAGGGAATTTGAATCCCCTCGAGGATAGGGATTGTCACAAAGACCCTGCACTTCATGATATGACGTGGTGAAGTGACCTTTGTCCTGGTGAACACAGCCCATGGAAGAGAAAGACCGTCGCTTGGAGTCAAAGGGCTGAGAGGGGCTTGGAGATCCCCCTCGTGTGTACTGGCAGAGATCCAGCTACAGCGGCTGCATGGAAGGAGAGAGACTGCTGCCCTAGAGACACTGCTGCTCTGAGAGTGGAAAGGATCTCTTCCTTCTTCTCTCCTGGACTTTTATTTGGAGAGAGAAGAGATTTGATCCATTGTAAATACTGCTTTATCATAGAGGAGATAGTTAAGATTGTGTATGATGTATTATACTATTTATTTGTACAGTCATTGTAATATATTCCCTTCCCCCCATTTTGAGTCTTGTGTGGTGTCTGGAAAACCCATCTCACACTGGGCTGAGATGTGGGAGGGGGGCTTGGACTCGGGAATTGGATTTTTGGGCTCTCAAACCATTACACACTATCTGTGCAGGTTTCAGTTGGACTTGTCACCTGTCTCCACCTCATCCAGAAATCATGAGGAAGCACTTTTGCCCACCATTATAACAGAACTACAGTCATGCTGTCAGCTTGGAACAGCAAACGTGGTCCCAGGGAACAGAAACGTGGTCCCAATGTCTCACTCTGGTGAGACATTCTGCCATTTCCATACATTCAGGATGATCTGGGACCACTACAGATGGAGCCGCTGCCACGTCACCTCCCTGAACAAGTCCCAGTTCTTGCAGAGAGCCCAGTGGCTCCTGGTTGTAAGTCAATAGGTCAGTGGCCACTGCTGGAGTAGTCCTGGGCTGGAGGGAGATAGGGTTACATTTCTGCCTGGTTTTTTCCTGTGGCTGTGGGCAAACCCTCTGGTACCTCTGTGCCTCTTATTCCTCCTTCTGCAAAAAGGTGGTAGTATCAGCACTTCCCCATTTGGTGGGAAGTGGGGACATTCAGAAACCTATGTGGGGACATTCTGTATGATGAAAGCCTACACCACCATAGCATGTACATATCTAACATAAACACCCTTTCTTAGAAGGATTTGTCAAGATGTGTCAAGAAGAGCACTTTTTTCCATTAATTTTGTGGGGTTGTAGAGTAAAAAAAAGGCATCATATACTAACTGAAATACAAAATTTAGAATACATTTCAGATCTAGTACACGTGGGGAAATATTTTTCTTTTGAAAAGATTAATTTCTCTTGTATAGCCATACTAATATCGTATTAACATTTGTATTAAGGACACCTGAGCGCCCCAGCTGAGGCCAGATCCCTGTGGTTCGAGGAACTGAACACACCTAGGGGTTAGAAATCACATTAGTTCTTTCTTTATATGTTCTCAAACAAATAAATAGAAGAAACATGCATTCTCATTTTATAGTTGGGCAACTGAGGCACAAAGAAATTAAATAATCACCATTCACAGATCCTGAAGTGCATACCAGTGTACTTAAATGGTAATCCTATTCTTTCTTCCATATCTTTTCTTCAAGAGGCTTTATATTTTGTTAATTAAATACGAGTAACAGTGACTTCAATCATGATCAAAAGAATGCGCATGTTTTATTTCAATAAAGGGACTCTGTTGTTCATAAACTGTGGGACACATCTATATATTTTTCCCAGGCAATTGTGTTCCCACTGTGTGATCTCTCAGTTGTGTCTGTATCAAATATATACACTATGTACTGAAGCCATTGCCCATGTCATTCAGCTGGTCATAATAATCTCCTCCTGTTGAAAAAAAACCAAAATCATAACCATTTATTTGTAGAACTTGGCAAAGGAGCTTCTGTTTTCAAAAGAGGGTATCTGCACTAGTGAACTGTGAGTTCCCCTCACTAAGCATCTGGGTGTGTTCCTCAGCAAGACCTTGGCAGATTAGGAGGTAGATGAGCACTGCAAAAATTCTGCAGTAAGTGGGAACCTGTTGTAAACTTCTCCTAATAGCAGAGCAATTTTATTGATAGATATATCTATAGTGCATATTTTTATGTATTCGTGTGGAAACCAGGAACCCTATTGGAGCCAACAATAAGGAAAATACAGCTGGATACAATGCACAGTGTCTCATTTCTAAGGATATTCCACAGATTCCAAGAAAAGCAAAGCATAAATAGAAGTTCTTCCCTGTGTTTCATCTAGTTCTTCCCAGTGCCTCATCTCAACTTGCTGGAGACAAGAAAGGGCTGCAAAAGTAGAGAAGCTACTGATATGGACTAAAATTATTTGAAAGAAGAATTTCCCAGTAACTTCTGTGGTCCTTTGATAAGGTCTCCAGGGAGCAGATGATCAGCAAAGATAACACTGTGAAACTCTATAGCATTTCCTTCTGTCTGTGCTATGTATTTAGTAATGTACCATAAAGACTGCAGAGAATAGCATTATTTCTTGATTATATAATATCCTGTATCTATTCAAACTTTTCTGTGGAAGACAGAAGCATAACACATTATAAAATTATTTATTTTTCTACCACTTCCATTTTTTTTTCTCCAGTCACTCCCAGCTCATTGGTGTTAATGTCCATGATACATGAACTTCACTTCAGCTTTCATTCAGAGATACTCACTGCAATTGAAAAACAGGAAAAGTTTGGCAAGGGGACCAGAAAAAACACATTCAGACATGAATTTGAAATTTACTTTGTCATAAAAATAAATCCTTTTTTTTTTTTTAAGGTAGAAATGTTTACCTCCTCTTCGGCCTATCAGGAAAATTCTTAACATTGCTTTGCTATTCTACGCATCAACATGGTCTTTGCCTAATGGATGGATAGGCATGTGATACATAACTTGCTGCTGTTCATATCTCAGGACATAGTCCCAAGACACATGTGGAAGCTTGTGTCTCTGAGACAAATCTTTCTCCTAAAGCTGCCTTTTCCTCTTATGTATTGAACTGGTGACCAGGAAAAGAAAAGAAACCCGAAGCAATTCTTGACTGACTCAGTAGAGAAACAGACCTTCTGGCACTTTTTCAGCAGCCCTGACATCAAGGTTATTACAGAAATCCAGTCACATGCTTTTACAATTAGGATTTATCAAAATTACTGGCTTGTTTTTCACTACGTCTGAGGTGAAAGGTGACAGAAAACAGCAAATTAATAGAGAACCGGTAAATACAATTGGCAAGCATATGGGACAAGGCACAACAATTAAGAAAGGACCACTGGGATTAGGTTCCTCAGCCCTACATTAGACCTCTGACAATGGAGTTGAAGCATGACTGACAGAGGATCATGATTGCACTGTTCACAGCTTGGATCCTGTAAAGCCCCTCACTGGAGCCCTGACACAAAAGTAATTAAATAAATCAGACAGAAAAATGGCATATCCTTCACATTTGGGGCCACAGACACTGTTCATCATTCCATGACACACATGCAATGATGGGAAATAATTATATTAAGGAAGGTCATGTATAGCTCTAATTTCAGTGACAATTCTTCAGGCAGACACTTGAAAGAGTTAAAATACCCTGGTAACTCCCTAGTCTTGTCTGTCTACCTACTAATTCCACCATCTGCTGCCATCCAGAGAATCTCAGGTTAAATGATTTGATCATACCTTCTCTGTCTATGGCAATTACTTAGGGAAACAGGAAGGTGCTGAGCATTCATGTGTGGTGTCAATACGGGGTGAGACCTCTGTGCTGCCCAGGCCTGCTCCCTGAGTGGGCCCTTGCAGGAATTCAAGAGTGGGATGTCAGTGACATGCAATCACTCATCAGACAATATAAAACAATGGGCTGTGAACAATCTGAAGAGGGAAAGAAGGGTGCAGTCTCCCAAGACTATATTTAGTTTTGTTTAACATCAACTATTAACTCTGCTCTAATTTACACCCTCCTGAGTATATCCAGGTCACAATCCATTTGTGTGAGGAACAACAAAGTATTAAAGATCCAACTTTGTTTCTCATTCCTTTAAGCAACAGCTGACATAAACTCTTATTCCAGATTGTCTTTTAACATTCTGTGGAACGATCTTGTGTTCTGGGCACCAAACCAGCATCAACACTCCTGGGTGGGGATGAATGGTGAGAGGAGAAAGACAAGTGGAGGTATGAATATCTCACCAAAACAAAACAGCAGAACTTTCTGGCTTCTCCCCAGTCTCCACATTTATTCACCTCCTCAAAGGGTGGAAATCTCACCAAGGAGGATTCTTGCAGAACTCTGACCTGATTGCTCTGAATGCTGGAAAAAAGAATGCTTACCCAGGCCATGCAGGAATGGGTAATTATATCACACATCAGAGTCAGCAGGCACATTCAGGGAATATGCCACTTAGGAAGTAAAGAAGTTACAGGCAGCAGTAAGACCTGAGCAGAAATAATACCTTTCTTTGTGCAGAAGCACTAAAAGTACATGGTAAAAGAGTGGAGATGTGTTCTTAAGTAAACAGGTATTAAAAAAAAAAGCTGTTAGGAGAATGCAATGGTTGGGCATTGAGGTTAATGCTTTTGCCAGGGTTTCTACAGGAATGCAGTGAATTAACTTTGAATCACAATGAAATAGACTTCTGTTTTGACTATATATAGGAATTCAATTCACATGTATTCTACTCTCCAGCTTCCTAGCTTTCCTTGGCTGTTTACAGGGGAGAAAAAGAGAATGAAGGAGGCACTGCCATTCATTCAGCTTGAGAATGTAGCTGCTGAAGTGCACACGTATGGACTGACCACTTCACTGTGTTTGCAGCACAGTTGTTACCACATAAAGGTGAATCAGCTGCCGTGGAATGAGCTTGAGACATGCTGAGCGCTTCAGAGTCCTTGTTGGTTTCAAACTCTAGTAATTTCTTCTAGAGTTGAAACTACTGTTCTTCCACTCCAGGATCAAGACCTGTAAGAGCCAGATCACAACAATACTGCAGCCTACAGGTCACATTTAAAACTCTGAGCCTTTTGCACCTTTTTAGATGTATGAGAATTAAAATTATTTCTTGGTATATCAAGTACCTGTTGCAAATATGCAGGTCACTTAAACATGTTTCAAATAAAGTGAAACATTATTTGAATATGTTTCATATTCAAATGAATATGAAACACAGTGTGTTTTGTATTAGCACAGTGTTTCTGAGACCTGCTGAACTGATCCCCCAACCCTAACTGAGCAAGCTTTCTTCAGATCTCTGCAATATTTACCCTGAGTCTGGCACACAGTCTAACAAGAGTTATGGACTTCTCACAAAACCAATAACCAAAATGCTACATCCTCTAGAACAGGACCTTAGTCTACCACTCATCCTTATTGCCACACACTGACACATCCAGTCCCTGACAAACCTACCTCAACTCATACTGTCCCACCAGAATAAATACAATTTGCTCTACATGCTTTGGACATCCTCCTCTGTCTGTCCTCATGCGTTACGTAGAAGAAACATAACTTATTGTATTAATGCCAGCTCAAAGTCACATACACATGCACACACACATACTCTGAAATAAATCCCTCTATTACAATAAATATCTCATTAAAAATTACATACCCTGAATATATTCAGCAACAAAATAGCAGCTGTTGCATAGTTTGAGGGGTTTTTATTTTTTACTTATTAATATGCTGATCAGATTCTTATAATCAGAAACAAGGGACATTAATCTCATAAAATATGTAAACTCTATTTTATCTGAAAAAAAAAAAAAGGAAAATGCTGGCAAAGCTGTAGTTTCTTTCCTTCCTTTTCTTTATTTCATGAGGTGAGAAGACAGTTGTAGGTGGAGTTGAAAGCGACTGCAGGTCACCACCACAGGCCCAGAGCAGTAGATGAGAGGTGAAGAAAGGACAGAGAGCTTTTGGCCTATGGTTTAACTTTCATCCTGATCTACAGACTGAGATCAGTTCCCAGTCACAGTTCGTGTGAACAGAGTTGGTGGATGCCTTTATATCCATATCATAAGAATTGTGTTTACAAAAGGTATCCCTTGTAAACAGAGACAAAAAGGAGTCCTGGGGACTTAGATCAGCACCTATTAAAGAGAGTGGGACCCTCTTCAGGGACTACAAGTAAGTATTGTGTAATAAATACCATTAGACAAGGGGAAGAGAGTCTGGCCTTCTCACTTGCATGAACAATTTCTTCACAAGGCATGCAAAAGCTTGGCAAGGAGACAGGCAATGGCAGGAGCAATTAACTGGCAGTCAAGAGATTCAGGTTTGAGCATTGAGGTTTCAGGGACTTTGATATCAAATCTGAGATGTTTTAAACAGACCTGATAGGGAACAGGTATCTATTTGGTGGTTTATGAACATCAAAACTTCCATATAGCAAACTGAACAGGATCAAAAACTTGGGGTACCTATGTATTTAATCAATCACCAATGTAGGACGAAAAAAAAAAAAGAAAAAAACCCAAACAATTGAATTTGGCAGAGCTGCATTTTTAAATGAAATTCAACAAATGTTTATATTTTATTGAGCTAAGGACATGGAGTTCTTTAGATGTTTTTACACTGTAATCAATACCCTTCTGCAGGTTCATTAAGAGCAGGAGTGAATGTTTAAAAAACATGGGTTGGGAGATAGCAATGCAAAAGATACATGAGTTTGGCCAGTTAAGATTTTTTTTTCTAGTGATGAAGTACTATTAAAACTAATTGGGTCTTTTTGGGCTTGCCATATATATCTTCAGTACTCTGGTCATCTCCACTACAGTCTATCAAGAGATAAATTTGCTATGATGATTATATCAAATCTGGTTTAGATTGACCCAATAAGATTTGTCATCTAATCTTCCATGAGTAGATCCAGTCACATGAAGTTAAATCCAGTAAGGCCAGTCCAGTTACATGCACAAAACCCAGAACATTAGCAAAGGCTTGGAGGTAACCAGGTAACTATCACCTAACTGATGATCACTGAGCTTATGATGAAGCTAACAACTAAAACTTTTGCTTTTATTTTTCCGAATTGTAGGGGATTTACAGCTGAAACTGTTTTTGTTGTTTCTACAGTTAACCTGACATAAATTAGTTGGAAACTATGCATTAGGTATCAAATGCATAGTTGATTCTTTAAAGCCTGGATATAAATTTTAGGTCTGTAGGAAACTTCTGGTTTAATATCCCTGCATAAAAGGAGAACTTCGAGAAAGATGCTCTAGGAATCATGGATTGTCTCTGAGACAAGGAGACATTTTTGCTTTTTTATTTTTTTTTTTTTTGGAAGAGCATCTATAGTGCTGTATTAACTACAAACCTACACTCAACATCCAAACAGACAAATTTAGGAGGTCTAGAATTTGTCAGGAGCCAGCTGAACACATTGGGTAAAATAATCATGCTGTACAAAACCTGTGTCCTGCCTCTTTGCCTCTTTCCCCAGGAATCTGGTAGCTGTCAAAAGCAAGATAAGAGATTATTTTTGCCTTTGGTATGTTCTGCCATCCTTATGTTCTGTCATGTGGATACAAATTGTGATTCTTGGTATAGCTGAGAGAGGAGCTTAACAGAAGGTGGAACCAGTGCCCCCAAGGACAGTCAAAGATGTAGAGGCAGCCCTGGGCTGTACTACAGGCAACTAGACACAGCAGCTTCTGTAGTCAAATAACAACTCAGGTAACAGACATACACCTTCATCTGCTGTAGCAGAAGTGTAACATTATCCCCACTGAGTGCCCTACACTGCCCTGGTATTTCATTTTGAACCATAACCATAGCCATAGTAACTAAAGCATTAAGCTGAAGTGGAAAACTTGAACTGGGTTTTTTTTTGGTGCATTTCTAAAGAATGGAAACATTTCCTATAGAGAATGTTTTACATGTGATAACCTTGCTAGACAGATCATTTATCCACGATGGTCACTGGAATGAAAATCTGATGACACCTACCAGTTCTGTTTGCATATTTGCTATTTCTGTTCTTATCTACCGGATGCTGGTGAAATTTGTAGAATATAATGCCAACATTGACCTTAGAAAGAAAATGTTCTCAGCTATCAAATATCTAAACTTTTGGGAAAACCCATGTTTAGCAAATTAAGGCAATCACAGGACAGTAAGCGGGATTTAGCCCCACACCTTGGGCTGCCACTTGCTACTTTTATACTGATGAGCTCCAGACTTCCTGCATGAGGTATGACAACAGGTAAATCATTCCAGGTCAGGTATTTGCATATCTGCAATGGCTAAGGTTTGAAAATATACACAGATGCTGAAGCCTTGTTCAAAAAGATCGAGAGCAACTAGAAAAATCCAGTGTTTACTGATAAGGCAGATCTTGTCAGTCCACAAACCCACCCAACAAGCAACTGTTGCTACTGACCTGTAGAAAACAAAGCATCGGAACCAGCATGAGATGACTGCAGGAATGTTGATGTCAGTTTGAGAAGAGTGATCTTCCAATAGACACTTCATGACCTAATGTCCAAACACCAACTTTGAAAATGTTCTCAGACATCAGTTAGGAAAAGGAGGCTGAGGAGGATTCAAAGGAGGTTGGAAGCAATTTGGAAACACATTACATGTGACTCAGATCAGAGAACTACACACTGAGCTCTATTTTCTAGATGCCAACAACAATGATCAACATGAACAAGAAGAAAAGCAACTACAACTAGAGAAATATCACTGCATGTATTCCTGGCTGAAGGCATCTCCAGGCCAGTTACCTGCTTTACTGGCAGAACTGGCTAGGTCCACAGCAGGAAAGTGGTTTACAAGGCATTTGTAGGCCTTGCAAAATCTGATGGTCATTAATATAAAATGGGCTGCAGAAATTCAGAGGTGGACAACAGAGAAGACACAAGTGTTAACTTCCAGGACTGAGCTCCAGGTGACAGAGTCCAATAAAAGACAACAATTTTGCATAGCCATAGGAGAAAATCACATTTATTCTCCCTCAAAGAACAGAACAAATAGGAGATTGCAAAACTAAATTGTATTACAGTGGTGTTCTTTGTACACCATATGTGAGCTGCTTACCTTTAAGCTTACCAAAGACCTTGGTGTAGAAATCAGATGTTTAAAGTAATCTTCTGTGCTTGAAATAAGGGATACTAATGAGCCATAATCTCTGCTGAGCACCTAGCAGGCTTCAGCAGGCTGACATATTACTGATTGTGTCAGAAAGATGGAACTCTTGAATCAGGTTCAGAAGATTCACTAACTTTAATAATATGGCATAGCATACTCCCTTGGGCTTGCTGCATGCACAAGTTTGCACATCTTTTTAAGTGCCATCCTTTTAGTACCATGTTGGGAGAACAAAGGACTTTAAAACTTGCACAGTTATTACTTTTTTTTTTCAATTTGGAGAAACACAGTAGCTTTTTTTCAGATCTTTCGGAAGCTGCAAAAGTTAGCATGCCATCTGGATGTCCCTGAAGGGTAAAAACAGAAACTAATGGCTGCTGTTGTCAGTCTTCTGCACCAAAAAGGCAAAATCCAGACTTTGGACTCCAAAAAAACTGCTTTTCCATGTGAAAGCATTCCAGTCTTGAGCAAGTGAAGTCACACAGAGGCATTTTGAGATGTAAACCCAATCTGCTGGGTCAGAAGTTGAAAGTGGACAACCAGTGCCAAAGACAATTTGGAAATGCAAAGGAATGACTGCATCAGCAGCGCCCAGAGCTGTCTCCAGGCTTATGAGATGGCTCTGTGCCTATTATGATCACACTACTGTGGATTTTTGTGTCTGCTACAGATTCACAACTGCATTAAGCTGTAGTGGCTGTAGATCTATACAATCAGAAAGGCTGAGAAGGAGGAGAGGAGTGCAAGCCTATTTCTTAGAGATTTTGAGAAGAAGGAAAATAATCTCAATATTTGAAAAACACAGCTCAAGACATCACTACCAGAAACATTTGCGTGGCCTCCCTTAACAGTAATTTTTAACCCACAGAACATTTCATCCTCAGATAGACATCTCAAGTAGGTCAGTGGATTGTGCCCTGGAAAGATTTATTCCCTTCCATTGCCTATAAAAAGCAACCTAGATTATTAGCTCAAATTTAGATATCTAGAATTAAGTGAGTTAAGATCATTTCATCCCAAGAAGATACAATTATTTGCTTAGTTTTTTAAACAAAGAATAAAAATATTATGCTTGTGCTAAGAGTCACTTTCTGACTAGTAAACAATTACAGTGTTACAATGCAAAAAGATGATTTCCTTAGACATGAAGGTTCACATGAACACAGTTAACACAGTTTTAGTTCATTGAAGGGTACCATGTCTGCACAAAATCTGCATGCATAAATAGTGCTACAAGCATCATTAGAACTTGCTATTTAAGTTGTACCAAAAGCTGAAATTGACTTTGCATGATTAAAGTACCTAGAGTCAGAAAAATTATCCTATGCAAAAACCTTAATTTCAGACCTCTGACTGCTATGATTTGGTGCATCTCCATTGACTCCAGCATAACTCTGCTAAATTACACCCACAATGAATATGCCCATTCCTACAAAACTGGGATGCTCACCTAATTAGCAGAACACCCACCTTGCTTTGCATCACAAGTGAGTGCAGCTGCAATGGTCTCACAGACCATTCTTCCACAGAAAATTCCTGTGCACTCCTGACAGCAACAGACTCATTCAGCTGGTCAAATACGCCAGCAGCTCCATTTGCAAATATGCACTTGTTTCTGTAACTATTTTATGCTTTTAAAAACCTTTATTTGATTGGGCGTTTTGTTTGCAATATTGTCTGATGAACAGCAGAGGATGCACAAAGTATACATGGACTGAAGAGAACAAGGTGGTACCCTACAGGGCCCAGATTCATGCAAAGCCAGTGTTTCCAACACCTTGCACACCAAAAGCAAAGAGAAATTTGGGTTGTTGCTCCAGTTTATGCACTTTCCAGTGGGATGGACAGAAACTAGATGCATAGCCATACCCTACCATGACCATTTGAATACTTTATATCATTTATATAATTTATATCATTTATATTATTTCCTCAGTGCTATTCCTCATATCCTATTTCTTCTTAATCTCTATGGCTATTTGAAGTAGGCATTAAGATGAATCATATTAGTCAGTCATTATTTGTTATCTTTGTCATTACAGACTGAACCATTTAAATCAAGAGATTTCACCAAGAGAAAAAACATAAATGGATGAAATATCAGCATGACTTTGCTCAACCCTATGTTACTGAGTTTTCAAAGAAGCTGTCCAAAGTGACAGCTTACTAAACCTGAAAACAAGAGGCAGAATGGCTGTCCATCATCACTAAAAACTGTGGGTTAAATAATTAGGAAGGAAAAAAGGCTTTTCTAATTTGGCCACTCCCAGGTATGCATCTGTTTTAAAGGGAAATTAATTTGTTTCCTTCTCTTGATAACAATGGGGAAGCTAACAAAGATGTCCAAAAAGAAAGTAGTATCATGAATTAGCAAGGGGGAAATGGTACCTTGTTGCTTATTCAAAATTTGATCATGAACAGCCTAAAACTTGAAGATCAAAAAATAATTTTTTTGTTTACTTCAAATGTTATTTCTACCTTAGCATATGGATGTGAAATCTGGCAATCCATCAGAGGTATAGGCAGATGTCTAAATACCTTCAAAAGCAAATTAATAAAAAATACTAGATATTAAATGGAATTAATTTATAAAAAGTGCTGAGATTCCTCAATCAGTCTTTAAAATTATCAAGCAAGCAAATAGAAGTATTTGGAGTATTAGTTAATAATTAAATCAGAGCATCTGCCATCACAAGTGTGTTATGAAATGCTGTGAAAAGGAACATACAAAGGATTTTAACTGGTAAAATTGTCAGAACTTCTAACTTCACTGACTAAATGAACTTTACGACACAACTTCTGTTTCTTATGGCAAAAAACTCCAGTTTAAAAATTGTAGAATAAAAAAACAGAACCTCCTGAATAGACCAAGTAATGACATACAGCAGATATAGAGAGAAAACTCTCTTGGAAATTTTTTTTCACGAGCTTACTGGCAAACTTAAGGGTAAAATATGTTCTCAGAAACATTGATCAGCTCACAACTCAGTCATGAATCGAAAAGCCTGTATTTTGCAATGTATATTTTATAAAATTTATTCCAATGTAAATCCATACCTACTTTTTCACAAATTCTATTATTTGCCCTTTAATTCATTAATGGACATTGCTTTTTAATGCTTTATGGGTTTTTTTCATTTAAACAAAAGAGTCGGAATACCAAAATTGTTGTATATAGCAGAAGTAAAAAATATACCTTATTCTTCTGATATAGAATGGCAATTAACCTAAAAATCAATTATATTTCTTCTAAATGCATCAGATGTTAATATTTTCATTTCAGAGCAGATACTTCTATATCATTGATTGTTCCAAAAAAGTTAAATAATCTAAACTTTCCCTCCCTTCCTAATAAGGAATGTGAATACTTCTCTTTTTTAATTAAATGTTGAAAATATTGAGCTTTATATAGTCTTTTCATATTTACTTGGACTGAGAGGTATATTTTTATGTATGCCTCTGTCAAAGTAATTATGTAAACCACTTTATATTTTATTAAGTCTTTTTTATTTTACATGGATCAGACACTGGTAATGTCAGTAGACCTATTCTCTTACCACTTAAAGTGGGTAAGTTAGGAATAGCTTCACTAAACTCAGCAGAGTCCCAGTGATGTAAAAACTGCAGGAGGAGAGTAGGGCCCAGGGTGTTCAAAATAACTGAGGCACATGAGTAAAATCACTCCTACCAGTCAACAATCGCAATTCCAGTTAGGCTGGAATTGTGTTTTGATTCTGCAGCTTCGTATTGGTTTTTCATTGGTAATAAGTTTCACTCAATTTTTTCCTTTATAAATGTGTTTTCTCACTGCCTGTTGTCAATGGGTCTGTGCTTCAAAATTCAGACCCACGTCCAAATTCAGCTTATGTTCCATTCTGCCCTGAATGAGACTTCTGGCTTGGTGCACCATATAATCAAGAGTAAACCACAGCATGTGGATTTGGATGCAGGTCCAGCCTCAGCTCCCACAGAGTGTGGTATTCTTCTGATTTCAGGGTTTAGTTCCAGACTTCTTGTTATTTATGCTGCTTAATATCTACTAATCCTTTATTTGTGTGTGTGTGTGTGTGTCTGTGTCTGTGTGTGTCTATGTGTGTCTGTGCATGTGTGTGTCTCATTTCAGACATGAGAAACATATTTTGGGGAAAAAAATAAACCAAAAAACAACCCATCACCAAAACAAAACAAACCCCACGAAAAGAAAACAAACAAACAAACAAACAAAAACAACAAAGGGAGTCAAAGAAATATTTCCGTATTTTTTCCAAAATCAGCAGATGACAGATTTAAAAAATAAGTGTTTGGGAAACAGCTGCAGAATAACAGAGAGGACCAAACAAAAACAGACACTGCTTCCATCCTCAGGACAGCAAAGCTCTTCCTGAAGCCATCCGGGAAAAAAGATAATTCAGTGGGAATGTGCTAGAGCCTCTTCGACCTGCCCGGGCGCCGAGGAGATGTGGGAACACCAGGCATCTCCATCCAGGGCTGGAGAGGGAAGGCATTCCTGCTGCCTGCTGCCCGCAGCCACGGTCACGCTTGCCTGGCGAGAGGGGAGGACGGGAGCCGGTCACAAAGGATTTCCTGCTGTCTATCCACAAGCAGGGCTTTGTGCTCTTTGTGAGGTGTGCTGCTCCCGGCTACTCACTCCGCTCCTCTCTGCACGTCTCCCTCTGGAAGCAGCTCTTCTTCATCGGGCTGGAGCACTCCGAGACCTGCAACCCTGTGAGCAAACTGGAGGTGAATCAGGGAAGAACCGTAAGAACAATTAAAACATCAGGAAAAGCACCCAATAGCTTATACTAATAAAATCCGTGAAAAACACATTAAGAGGATGAATTAATGAGAGATTACAGCCACCTACGAGGAAAAAAAAAGTTTGATAATGAAGGAGGTTTCGGACTGGAGACAAAGACACATCAAGGTTTAACATCTACTGAAGTCGGAGGTAAAATTATTTAGAGCAGAAAAAAAAAGGCAAGACAATTAACTGCTAGACAAACACACCAAATTTGGATTTAAAAGGTTTGCACCGAATTTCTCCCCACAAATAAAGGAGGTTTTTTTCCTGAGAAGATAGGCTGCAGTTTAAGCAGGAATTAATTTTACTAAGTTCAACCACATACATTGCAAAAAGAGCTGGAATAAAAGATCAAAACCCTCCTAGCTTTGTAAATAAGGAGTCCAATAATAAGCAGCTCAGCTCACATTCCAGGCTCCTGAGGACACATTGCAGGCAGGAACGTGACACGACTTTCCAAAGGCTGCATGACAAATCTATGCCCAGACCTGAAGAGAGACCCCAGGATTCCCGACAGGAATGCTCTTTGTGTTTCCATCCTGTGTTTCCATCCCCCCCTTTCTTTCTTTAAAGCGCTTATCCCCTTCTTGTCCTACTCCCTTCATCCTTTCCTCTGTGCTTGCCACCAGGTTACATCTCTGCTTGATCTCTTCTCTGCTCCTCCTCTTCCCTCTCCCTCATTTCTGTGGAGCCTCTGGAACACCACACCGATGTTTTCTGCCAAAGGACTGGGCTGGTGCACATCCCACCCGGGACAAAATGCTGTTGACCATATTTTCCTGGAAACACACATAGCTGATAAAGATCAGATGAAGAAGGCATGAGGAAAAGGGAGGTTACTTCTGGCCTGAATGCCAGAAATTGGGACCAAGTGATTCTTCCTGAGGGTAGCACTCAGCCAGCAGCAGCATAGAGCTGCCACTCCAGAGGAGTGACACAAGGAACTATCCTTGCCATGAATAAGCATTTAAAACCTCCTTGGCCATCTACCCTTCTACCACAAAGCAGTCTCCATGGCCACATGAGGAGTCATCCCACTGCTGGCACCAACTCAATCATTTTACTGCAATCCTACAGCAGGGAGGTGCCTATCAGAGTACAGGGAAACGAGAATTAACCTACAAGTAGCTCCAAGACTGGCCTTCATAATTTTCCCAGTTTCTTCTTCCCATAATATACAGCAGTATGTATCTAAAATCTCAGCCTTGTCTATTGCTTTAAACAGTCACTTTTCCTCTATTTCCAAACCCTCCGATCAGTTCTGTTCAAAAGAAAAATATATTAATAGCAACCTCTATATTCCCTCTAGGATACTCTCAAGTCTTACTGTGTTTTTAATCTTTGCAGAGCCCAAAAAAACAATCACATCAGGTGATGGGAATACCAGGGGTTTTCTTCATTTCTTTATGGACACGACTAGTTAGGAGTTCTGCAAAGATTAAAAACACCATTCAATAAAACTATAGACCTGAAAAAGGTGCATCATGATATGATTAACATGGGATTCAAAAAAGACAGAAAGAATATTCCTGAAACCCATAGACTGGTAAAAATCTACCAAATAAGTAAAGCAACACTGACCTGCTTTTTAATAACAGTGAGAGATAAAACAACCTCATCAAAACCTGGAAGGCATCAGAAGCAGAAAGATTAGGCTGAGATTTCCAGATTGCAAAGAGTCTATTTGGCTGATCTGAAACCACAGAATAAGTAAAATTGTAAAAATGGAAACCAGAATAATGTGGTTTGGATATAGGCTGCAGACTAATAATCATGGTCAGAGGCCAGAGAGGAAGGAGTTTTCCATGTGGACTAGGGGAACAAGAAGGACCTACAGCATATGACATTTAGAAATGCAGCCTGTAAGCAGAGTGCCATGACTGGTGTATCATTTACCTTCTCTAACTTCAGTTTTCTCAGTTTGCATTAGGGATACGTTCAACACTCACTTCTTTGAGTTTTGTTTTCATCTTCCTCTTCAAGTATGTTTTTCCCTTCCAGCGCTCAGTAATTTTTCTGGTTTGTTATATAACAGAATATTCTACCCTAGGAAAATATTTTTTTTGTTCTTTTGTTTGCAGCTTTTCACTCTTTTCTGAAAAGTTATCCACCTTTTGGGGTAAACACAGCAAAACAGAAAATGACAGTCAGAAGAGATGCTTATTTTTGCAACTTTTGAGTAAGTCACAAGACAGTGCCATAGTCTTGGACAGCTTGGAAAAAGTATCTTGACCATTTGCTGTGACTTTTGTAGGCTGACACATTATGAGGCAATAAAGCTCATCAGTGGGTGATAATTCTGTTCCATGGCAACTCCCTATGTTTCAAATCATTATTTTTCTACACTGGAGGACCAGGAAAATGCTTTCATAAAAGCCTGTAAATGTTCTCAGGCATTTCTGTTACCTGGTGACTCAGTCCTTACCCAGAATTTTCCTTTTTTTTTTCCCCCCATTCCAGATCACTCAAAGTGAAGGGTTTGTTTTCCTCACTACAGTCAAAATATAATCTTCTTCTCCCCACAATTTCACTCCAGTTTTTGACCTGAGTGAAAACACTGTGAATAAGAACTAGTAGTTACTTCCATCAGACTCAACTTAAAAACAGAAACCAAAAACCCTATACTATGCACCATTGAAACAAGAACAAATAAACAGAGTTTTTTATAAGTATAATCCCATAAAGTTTGTACAGCTGCCAATCTAAAACCACAAAAGAAAGAAAGATCAGGCCCATTGGACTGTCAGTTGTTAAGTAAATCCACCATGAGGGTAATAAAGAACACTAAGTTGCAGTTATGAGTCCAGCGTGTGTCTTCCAAAACAGACTGGGATCTTTGAAAGACATTATGTTTCAGTCTGTGTGTGTCTCTGAATCTCCCATATGAGCAAGAGACCCTGACAGTCTTAAACACTCTGTGTGCGCGCGGCATTTTCTGAACACCTGTGTTCCCACTCATCCGAAGCATCAGGTACCATCATTGCTTGTTACCATCCTTTCTTTGTGCATTCAGCGCCTTTAAAGAGAAAAACCTCAATCAACACCAGCCTCACTGCAGCTTGTGACTTCATCACCTTTACAACACATTTAGCAAGGGAATATTGCATAAACAGGAGGGTAAATTTGTCTTTAGCAGGTGATGAGTGCTTAATTTTAAGTCAGACCTACTTTAACTGAAAGAGGAGACAATTACCATATTCTTCTCATAGTGCTTTTCCCTGTACTGCCCTGTCTTATCAACAAGACACAAAGACATGAAAGCTTGAAGCTTCCTCTCCATAGTCACATAGTACCACAGTTGATTGTCCCAGCCAGATTTTTGTTTCCAAGATGTCTGAGACTCTTGAATTACACAATGTTTTCTTGAGCAGTGTCTGTGCAGCAGGAATCTCCAGCCTACAGAAAGTCTTGGGAAGATAGATTGCTTCCTTACACGTGGTTGCTTTTGTCAGCACATAAATCAGCCCCTGAGAGGCCTTGGCAAAGCTGTCTTGATCCACGGGGGAGTGGTGCCTCTTTTGAATAGGAGGGGCCAACTGTTCTAAGTCTGGCTGAGGAAAACAGGGAGTTGGGAAAAGTCCAGAAGCCTAGAACTTTATAGTTTAAAAAATTCCAAGGTACTTTTTGTGATAATGTAACCTCCTCAACAGATCATTCCACAGGAAACTACAGAACATTTTCAGGGTGTATTATCTGACTGCAAGAGATGGGCACCATGAGATGCAGAGCATTGCAAACACAGCAGAAGACAGGAGGCAGTACAAGGAAGAAACTTGCAGTATCAGACAGTTCCTCATAGGCAGACACACATGGGGTTTTGAAGAGACTTTTGATACTACTTCTATTGCAGCAAAATTATATTTTTTTCAGGTCTCCAGAGGGTTACAAAATATTTCTGATTCTCAGAAACATCAAAGGGTTCCCTTCCTTATCTCAGCCATAGACCAAAGTAATACGAGAAGAGCTGTAGCAAATGTCCTTGGAAGAAAGACCATTTGTAGCAGAAAAAAGATGCCTGGTGAAGCACTGGAGGTCAATCTGCACATACGACACTCGTGAAATTTCAGCTGTCCCCTCTCTGAAGAATAGTTTCTTTACTGGAAACCTACACAGCTCAGCAGGAGTCCCTGCTTTTCATCAAGGATCATGGAGCAAACTCTTGGCATATAGCAGGGAAACTTCCTCTCCCAGACAGCAGAAACAGACCCTAGTCTTCACATCTTCCAGCCATTTAGAGCTGCTTTTAAAAATACTCCTTGCTGCTATTTCTCCATATTAATCAAAGCACCTCAGCCTCTATCAAAAAAGTCAAAGACACTTGCAGGGTCTTTGGCACACACAAAACTGATTTTGCTATTTTCCTTTTCGGTCTTCAGTTTCTCAGCAACTGCTCTGGCAGTACCTTCAAGTGGATCAGCCTCAACTGCTGTCAACTTTTAGCATCCCAGCTTTCATGCCCTACTTAATTGCTTGAAATTCAGAGGTGTCGAGCGCCTGGGACTCCGGTGGAGTTTGATGAGATCTGTGGCTGCTTCCTCACCTCTGAAAAGTGAGGCCCACAGGACTTCTTTTGAAGACGTCAATTGCTATCTTCTACCCTGACTTCACGTATTACTTCCAAACAAGCGTCTATCGCTCCCTATACTGGTAGGTCTAGCTTTTGAATGTTAAGTGTCCTGGTTGAAGGTGTCAATTTTAGTCCAACTTCATGGGTTTAGAAGGGACAGGGATTATATTACTTTGTAATTCCCTCTTAACTTTTCTCTACTTTATATCAAATATGAATTATTGACAGAATCACCCCAATCTGTCACATTTGATGAGACACACATACCTTGGAATACATTAAATGGAGAATTTAGAAGCATATGCCAGAGAAGCTGAGAGAGAATTAATTTCTAATTCAGTACATGAAACAAACAACAACAAAGAATATTATGAAGCTTTGTGATGTAACAGTAGTACGAATAATGAAAGGTTTCAGTGAAGTCTAAAAGGGCAAACTGGAGTCCCTTGTGAAAAAAGAGCTTAAAAACAGACACATGCACAAACACGCACACAAAGTTCAACTAGCAAATTTGATTTAAGGACCAGATTCCAAGGCTTTTAGTGATGTTGAATGGTACCTCCCCATCAATGAATAACCCCATTGAATCAACAGGACCATTTGTGGAACAAGGTACTATTCAACTCAGGAGTAAAGTAAAAGGAATCAGAATCCAGCCCAAAGTTAAAAGAAAACAGGAAATTCCATATCTCACACTAATCAATGTGAAAAAAAAGTCAGCATTCCCCAGTGCTTCACATGCTAAGATATTACAGCCATTCCCACACACTGAATATCCCATATGATTGTTAGTAAAACATCTCCACTGTGTGTTTGCATATAGGTGTCAATTAGTGAACTCAACAGAGATCAGGGACTGGAAACTTTCTATCTCTTCTGAAAATAGCTTCTGACTCTTTCTCTCCAATCCTGGACAGACTTCATTTGAATGAGAAGGAGAAAAATAATAAAAAAGCACAGTAACAACAATCTGTCCCCTTCACTTGAACTTCTTGGCTCTCAGACCTTTAAATACACTTTAGAAAAAGTGGCAACATTTTTAAGCTAGATTTGCCCTCTCTTCCCATGCAGTCAAAAAGACCTGAAAAATCTTTACCTCAGGACTAACTGAATTGCACCCATTAATGAGATCTGTAAGGTACACACGTCATAGCTGGTCACTTTGCCCTCTTTTCTGATCAGGATAATGACTACATCCCCTTTCTACGACTTTTCTCAACACTCCCTAAGTGTGTAATATGACAGATAATGGGTATGAATTTCTGTTACTTAACTGGATAAGAATCATAACTATGTAAGCTAAATGCTCAGTGCCAATTATATATCCAGTAATAAATGACATCAAGTAACACAAGAAACTCACTATCAGAACCTTAAAAAAATATTTATTTATATCAGAATTTTGACCATTATTGTGATCATGAATAGCTAAGTACATTTTCAGGCACAAATTATGTTGAAACAAAGTATTAATTGCCAGATATCTTCTGGTTGCAATGTTCTTTATTCAAAATTCTTCCTAGACCAAATTACTTTAAAAAAAATCTTTGAAAACACAAAATGTCTTGCCTATTCTTCCTTGTGACAAAATTCCAGTAGTTCTGAACAGCAAATTCATAAGAAGATGGGCTTATAAGATGTCTATTCATTTACTCCAGGTCCTCAATATACCTGTAAAATTCCTGGCTGACATAAGATTAAGGTCCAAAAATGGTGGGTATTGAGCAATTCACACTAAAAGCTTTCACTTTCTTGGCCACTGTATGATATCCAGCCCACAGTGTACAGGACACTATCATTATCACTGCTTGGTAGTACCCATAGAGGGTGAAAAGAGTGGGTGGCACAAGGCATGTCTCATCATGGCCTTCCCGAAACAAACAGCGGCAAGGGTGACCTTGAGATGTTCTTAAGAAGGCAGAAGACCTGCACCATCTAGAAGACACCTATTTCAAGGTGAACCTTGGGAATAAGATGAGAGAGGATCACTTATTCATAGCTCTTTTCCAGAGGGTACCATAAAAGAGGTCTTTAGAGTCAGCTTCAATCAACTGTGAACAGCAGTTTCCTCTGCAAAAAGTCTGGCTTCCATATCTTCCCATCATGTTCTGTAACTTGAACTTATATTTAATTCATTTTCCCCTTCAGACTACAGGGTATTTAGCCATCTGTGACATCATTACACCAGCTACCAGATTCCCCTCACTGCTATGAACACTGACAACTCAATAAAGTCTAATTGACGACCTTTTTAAAGGGATCCAGATTAAGAGTAATTAGCACACAAATGAGTAACGCTCAACATTCCAGTGATGTAGTGATTTGATCAAATTCAGCATACCTTAGGGGAGATATACTGAACAGCAGTATACGGAATGATCAGATTTATTTCAAGAAAAACACACAACGGACATTTTTTGTTTATATGCTCACATTCCTTATTAATTGAAGATTAGCCTCAGAAAAAAAGAAAAAAAAAGGTATTGTGGAAGTCTGAGAAACTCTTTAATTAATCATGATTTAGAAAGTGAAGAAAACATTCATACAGTTCAGTGTCAAGACAGACAAGAGTGATGTAATACTGAGGGGAGGAGTTAAGTCATGGATAACACTATATATGGAGAAACTCTACACTTAGAAAGAGGTACTTAGCAAGAGTTCCTTGCATGGGCGTCTGTGTGTCTGTGCACACACTGAGACACACGTATGCCACTAATCATATATTCCTGTGCAGGGATCATCCAAGCAGAAACTGGAGATAGCTGTCTACATTCAGAACCAAAAAGAGAAAAGGAGTACCAACAAGTTTGTGCTGACTTTCAGTTAGAAGTCATAAAGAAGCAAAGCAGACATTCTAGCACACCTTAAACACATGTACTGAGAGTATTCAATAGGAAGTTTAGTGAAATCTTTCCATTCTGGTGGAGGTTTGCTTCAGCATTGGGTGAGAAGTGGGCAGCACAGAGGTGCTGCTGCCTTCTCATAGTCCCATGATAAGTACTCTGTGCTTTTTGTTACCAGGAGTGGAGCCTTTCCACCATGGAGTTCGGCAACACTGCCAGCATGATACAAATCTCTGTCCAAGCACCTCACTGGACCTCTTGGACCCTGTGTCCTGCAGCACATTGAAACCACAGCCTGCAGGGCAGCAGGAGAAGGAGTGGTGAAGGAGAATGTGAGTAGTGGAACACCTTCCTACCAATCCAAGCACACTACATGAAAGGGTCACTAATTACAAGTTTATTTTTCTTCATAGCATCAGTATAGTCTCAAAATAGTCTTTAAGTGAGACTTAACTGGTGTATAAAATCTTGCTGGCAACTTTATTAGAGCTTAGGAGGGCTCAGTTTTGACAAACTCAATTGCAAAGGGTAAAATGAGACTGTTAAAACTCAGGTAAAACTGAAGCTGTACTAAAAGCATATGTGAGTAAGAACAGAGTCAGAGCAAAACAGAGAAAAGGAAGGGCTGTACTACTATTAACCTTGGCACATAGACATCCACGAAGCACAGCACCACATAAATCCCATGATCCCATTCAAACACAATTACCAACAGGCCAGTTTACTTGGGAAATAAATATCCCTTCTCCACATACATAAATTTCTGTTCTTAGGTCCCCATATTTGGGAGGAACTAGGAGTCCCAAATTTGCAAATACATTCATCCCATCAACAACTATGGAAAATATACTGTCCTTTTTACCTCCACCAGAAAAGGTTTCACAGAGAAGCAAAAGAAAGAATCTGAATTTCACAGCAAAACAAGCAATTCTTTACTAGTGAGCATGGTCTCATGGCCTTTAAAAAAACCTGGGTTTACAAATTTATTTTATGCAGGTATCTTCACAAAGGCAAGTACATCAAGGAGAAAAGGCAATCTGCTCTTTGAGTGTAGCCTCCTCCGCAATTCAGTGTGCAAATCCTGCAGTTAAATATGTTAGATAGTTTAGATCAGGCATTTAAAAGTGTTTTTTCTTATCATAGTCTTCACACATAACAACATTTGATGACTAAGATTTCTGGCCTTACAGCCCTAAGTGAAGCTCCCACTTCTCGCTATGTATTTCAAGGTTACATTTTCAGATGCACGTGACTCACGCAGAGAACATAACAAGATGCAGAGATTTTGCTGCATTCTGTCTACAATTGTCCCATAAATAACATACCAGTTCAAAATCATGCCAATAAAACCTCATAAAAATACCATCTAGTTTGTCTCATGTTTATCATTAAAAGGGAGAAGGCATATTTATAAAACTTCATCCTCAAACTGTGTATCTTCATCAAAAATAAAAAGAGAAAAAGAACAAAGCAATTGTTAGAGCAGCTTACAGCAGGCTTTTTTTCTATCTTTGGATCTTGCTTTTGCACAATTGAAGAGCTAGCCTAGAAAAACCAACATGTTGGATTTCATGTTTGGATAGAAGGCAGCCCTGTCCAGCTTCACAATCTTTCATATAGTTACGGAATGACTAACAACTCTTCTCCCTGTTTCAAGGTAAAGACAGGTGAAAAAGAGAATAGAAGACTGAGTGAGAAGTGTATACACATTTTAAAAGGAGTTTGCAGGGGAAAGGTGGGGGTTTTGGAGGAAGTGTATGTCTCTATGCATGCAATTCTTGCTTATCTTGTTCATGTGAGCTTTTCTCTTGACTGATGCCTGTGAATTACTGTAGAAATGTAAAAGTAGAAGTACTCTCAAGAGGACATTTGTTTCACATCACAGACAGATGTCAGTCTGACCCATTTTCAGGACTTGAAACAAGGATTCCAAAATACCCTTAGAAACCCTGTTCCAGTGTTGTATAATCCCCATAACCAGAACTTATACCTGAATTCTGTCTGCTTCAGCTTATTCCATCCATTTCTCTTTGCACCATTTTAAACAGGGAAAGCAGGTAAGTGTCCTTTCCTCTATAACATTTTTGCTAACATTTTTGCATACTTTATGGGCATTACACCTTCTCCTAGGGGAAAAAACCATACTCAGTTAATTCAGCTTTTCCTCAGAGGAGCTGTTTTCTAGGCTTTGTTCTTTCTCCTTTCTAAAGGAGGATGATTTTCAAAATGTCCCCGCTTTAAGATGTACATTCACCACTGGGAGCAGAGGTAGCATTTCTAGGTCAGGCTTCAGCACTCAGGGCAGAACTAGATAATTATTTCCCAGTTATTCACAATATTGCTATTAATTCACACAATCATGGAATTTACTCTTCACACATCTTCGCATTTCTGGATTTCATTTTGTTTGTACTCTGTGCTAAGCCTCTTTTATGAAAACTGTTCTCAAATTAGTTGTTTCTCATTTAATATTTGTGCTTTTGGTTTTTCTTCCCCATAAGCAATACATTGCACTTGTCTTTCCGTATTGAACTTCATCCTATTGATTTCAGACACTTTTTTCAATTTATCAAGCATATTTTGTATTCAAATCCTGTTCTGCAGAGTGCTTGCAGCCCCTCCTAGTTCAGTATCACATGTAGTTTTAGAAGTATTCTGTATATTCCATCATCAAACATGAAAATATTGAATAATCCTGGACCTTAGACAGACCTATGTACTATCTTATTTGATATGTTTTCCCAGTTTGACAACAAACCATTGATAACTGCTTTACTGATAAGCCCAATTTTTCAGTTTTGCGCCCATCACATAATAACTTCATCTAAACCATATTTCTCCTGTTTACTTATGAAAATGTCATGTGGATGTGTGTCAAAAGCCTCGCTAAAGTCAAGATCTGTCACATCTGCTTCTTCCTCCGTATCCACTGGGCCAGTTACTCTGTCAAAGAAGGAAATGAGATTGCTTTGATGTGATTTGTTCTTAACAAACCCATGCAGGCTGTTTCTTATCACCTTTTTTTCCTCTAGGTTTACAAGTTGATTGTTCAGTAATTTGCTCCTGAATTTTTCTCAGTATCAAAGTCAGGCTGACTGGCCTATGATTTCCTGGGTCTCCCTATTTCCCCTTTTTAAAGACGGGTACTGTGTTTGCCTTTCTCCCATCCTGTGGGATCTCACCCATCCTCCACGAGCTCTCAGAGATAATTGCTAATAGTTCAGAGATCACTTCAGCTGGCACCTGAAATACTCCAGGGTGAATTTCATGAGGCCCTGCTGACTTGCATATATCTAACTTATCTGAATATTCTTTAACCTCTGCGCCTTTTCCCTATATATTTAAAACTTGCTGCCCAGAGAGTGTTACACAGTTTTAATGCTCAGAGGCAACATGCCAAATAGGGTAGATTTAATTTATTTTGACTGACTGCTACAGCAGTTACTTTTCATTCCATAATGTCAATAAAGGAGAGTGGCTATGATCACTACACGGATGGGAAAGACACCTCTAAACCCGAACATATGATGTTTCAAAAAGTGACTGCTGGTCAACCCCTGGAGATTAAACACTCTGTGGACAGTGAAGTCCAGTTAGACTTCAACACCCTCTCAAGTCCCCAGCGCCTTTTTCAGGTCAGGTCCAGGGAAAGTCTAGTTGCAGCAGCTCAGAAAACCATGGGCTGCTTTTTATTTCATCTGAATGAAATCCAGACACCAGACATTTTGCCACCTAATTTTCCAAAACCTGGAAGATTTACAAAACATGCAACCCATTTACACATCAAGCTCCATATAAAATGCAGCGAGGACACCCAGCAGGAGATAAGGATATATTGATCTAGAACTATACCTACAGGGTAGCTATAGGTACTCGGTCTCTTCCTCAAACATGGTTTCTTGGAGGTAGATTTAGCTATAGAATGACCCTTAGCTGTTGTCCTACTGTCCATTTGTTTCAGAAGCTCTACTCCTCTTTAGAAAACAATCCTTGCCTCTGTCTCTCAAATTCACACTTGACATGCTTGCTGTACTTGCAATTTGGGCAGGAGAAAGCCATTGTTCGTGTTTTCCCCTCTGTATTTTCTACACAAGTATTTCTCAGTGGGGACCTAAAAGACAAAATATTGATTTTGTTCTTTTTTTCCCTAAATGGCTTGTTCTTTTTTATTATGTTATCCTGGTGATTTTAATTTGTTACTGCTTACTTTGATGTAGCAACCTAAAGACAGCCAAAGATGAAGTTCTGACTCTAAGGCCTTGAAACAAAAGATACAGCATCTTCTCCCTGTCCCTCAGAAACAGAAATAAAATGGCTTAGTTGAAAGAAATCCACAGCAAGGGGGTGTGAAGGACCTTTTATACTTCCTTAACTCCAATTAACACAAAGGATGCACTTTGGACACTGGAATGACCTTTCTCACAAGCAGGAATCCATCTTTCAGACTATCCGTAGACTACAAAATTATTTTGACTTCAATCCTACAGTGAACCTCATGGCACTCAATGCTGTGTGTGCCCAGGGGAGCCTCAGGGAAGCGATCAGGAAGCCACATGAGCAGATCACCACAAGGTTGGCAGCTGGCAGCAGCAAACAGAGGAACTTTGAGCAACCTCATTTCACAAGCATGCAAGCATATCATCCACAGTTCAAGTGGAGATTCCTTTAAAAATACAATCCTCCCACTGCTTTTGTGCTCAAGGAAAGCACCACTAAGCTAAAGGCTTCAGAGTGAAAAATATTGTAAGATACTTTATTTCAAGGAATAAATTTTGGGGACTAAAATTCTCTGAGTTAAAAAATTGCAGAAATAACCAGTGGTGCTACGCACAAGCTCCATCTCTACTTCAGCCAGTAGTAGAGTCGGTCGGCCTGGACCTCAGGCAGCCTCCAATCCACCCCACACAAAGCAAGGACTAGCAGGAGCAGGTTCTAATCCAGGACAGAGATCACATGGCCTCTCTGGGTGACCTGTTCCTGGTTGAGACCACCATCCAAGGGACAAAATGTGCCTTCTTTGCCTCAAAGCAGCATCCCCTTTTGCAAGCTGTCCCCCCACATCCTGTCATTATGAGCCTCCCAGGAGAGCCCAGCTGCTGGGCCTTCTTGCCCACACATCTTTCTCTACATCCATCCTGGCCCAATGCCTGGATCTGTCCCACCTGTGGCACAGGGGTTTGCATTTGCCTTTGATGGACTTCGTGAGGTTCCCATTTTGATGGATTTGTGAGGTTCCCATCTTGATGGACTTTGTGAGGACAGCCCATTTCTTCAGCTGTCACTTACTATGAGCCAGTTACTACTTCTGCACTGGGACCATCCAGCAGTGGTCCTCCGGAGAGGCAGGAATGCAAGACAAGACACCAACATCCCATAAAAAGAGAACAAGGGTAAAAAATTGGCAGAATAAGAGGGTAAATGCCAATGGATGATAGAGAGACTCATCAAGAGCTAGTACAGAGTGCAACAACATAAAACTGCCAGAACTTCAGTCTTGCCAGCCCTCAACATGATAACACTTAGAGCCACTAAGAGTAACAAGAGCTTTTGTGAGCAATCTTGTTGGGGACAAAACAACTTTAATGGTGTTAAACTCTTCTCTCATTCCCACAATGATTCATCCAGTCTAGGACTGGTTTTTACAAATAAGAACTCCTGGAGGAGCACTCTCTAAGATGTGATAGTGCTTAATAAAGGTCTCATTTTTCTTAGCTGAAAGACACTTCTCTAGAAAGTAACGAACCCCAAAAATCTTAATTGCAGCCAAATATCACAGACATAAACAAACAGTAAGCTCCAAAGATGCTTTTCAGGAGGGAAAATGGGATGGGGAAAAGCAAAGGAGAACATTCATATCTAGATGTGTATAAGGAGTGAGGCTTGGAAACCAAGCTGCAGTTCAGGCCAAACATAGCTCCAGCAAGACTGAAATGGTGGAAAATAAAGAAGGTATGTTCAACTTCAGCAAAGATTAGTGATAAATATGCACTCTAGAAGCACAGAAAACAAGCTTGTTACAAGGCACAAAAAAAAGCAAAATTTGACAAAAATGTGTTCTGACATAAAAACAGACAACCTGCTTTTCAGCACTAGTTGCAAAAAGAGACTTCCATTAACAACTTACAAATAGAAGCACAAGCAATTCACAGCCCTTAAAATCATTCTACCTACTTTCTGTGACCAGAGAAAGCTCAAAGTTTTCTGAAAACTCAGTTTTCTGAAGCAATGGGACTATAGGTCATAGCAACATATGTCTGGCCTTTACTTACAAGTGCCTGCACATCATCTTCTTCTCTGTAACTCCTAATGCTCTGTGAAGATAAAGAATTACAGAAAACCTAAAAATACACACCAGCAGCAGATGTGTCCTATGTTATTGCCAGAGCCAGTTCCACCACCATAAGCAAGTTGCCAAGTTTTAATTTGGTTCCAGAGGTGAAGTTGCACTCTTTTTGGCTTGATGAAGAACTAGGAAAAAGTGGCCATCTTCAGGTCATCAATGTGGATCAACACCTTCTTCTTCAGCAGCATAGAATAAGGTGGTAGAGAGAAGGAAGTGTCATTTTCATGCATTTTTGCCCTATGCAGGTCTTCCCCCTGCTTGTGCATCAGGCTTTCTCAGCCTCTAATTCACCAGAACTTTGACTAATTCTCATTTAGCTGCTGTGCTTAGACCTCTGGGCTGGCAGATTTTGTAGTTTACTTAACAGCTATATTTTATTCAGGGAGAATAACCAAAATCTAATGAAATTATTTCTATGTGGGTAATTTTCTCCAAGATATATTCAAGGTATATTTTTCAGTGTGTTCCTTAGTCATGGTCTGGAAACCTGCCCATGAACAGTATGGACCAAAGGAAAGGTCTTGGTTGCTATCCATCTCTGAAGGAATTACTTTCTCAGTAAGAGAGAACTAGAGATCAGGAACATGCATTTCCCATAGAAACTTATGTAAGTAATGTGAATACTACTAATAACTCATATGAGCAATAAAAAACTCTGAGTTTATTCCAGACTTTGGACTCAAATAATAAAATATATCCTGAACAATTTAGTGGCTGGTTGGAGAACCAAACTCACTGTTTCCCCAGTTCCTCTGATACTGGCAAGGAGTATGTCTTTCTTGTGTCAGGGGGAACGCAAGCTCTAGAGGCTAGCTGGTGACACGACCTTTATGAAAATGAGAAGTTAGAAAGAATGGCTGCTTCCTACATTTATGCAGCAAAGTTGCCCCTTACAAGGATGTCTGTCATGCTAGGCTTTTCTCCCTCTCTTCCTTCATGTTTTCTAGCACTCTTCAAGCTCATTTCTTTGTTCTATCAACATAGCAGATGGTCTATGTTGGGCATCCTGTAAAATAAATTGATGAACCATCTGAAAAAGCACACTGGGGCTCAAGCAGACTCTCTGTTGTTTGTTTGGGTTGTTTTTAAGGGTGCAGACCTGGTATTGGAATCCAACGGTCAGATCCCCAGCTGATGTAAACCAGCCCTGCTTTATACTGGCTTTAATATCAACAGGTTGCTTCTGGTCAGGCCCTCACTTATATAATTTGGCTGCTGGAGAAACATCAGCAGATCTGACCTACCTATTATTTTTCATATGCTAAATATTAAGTGCCTCTTTTTTCTCCCATAAAGGGAAAAGATATTGTTCCTTTCCTTCATCATAAGCAAGATGCTGAGGGGACTTCCAAAAATGTTATCTGGAACACAGTGGGACAGGATTTGAAGCAAAAAAAAGCTGAAAGCACTGAAATACATCTGCAAAATGTGAGCCTTCACCTGTGCACTCAGCTGTTCTGGGGACATGCAAAGGGCATGCTATGTTTGCATATACTTTAAACTGACATGTTTATAAGCTGGCATGTAAATACTCCTTTTATGAACTGCACTTAGCAAAAGGAAACAAAATTAGAAATTAATTAGGCTTATTTTTGTCTTTCCCTTCCTCTCAGCCCCCCTTCTGTTTCTCGGCCACGTACATTGTCCATGCTGAGATGGTAAGTACACACAGAAACATGGAGATATATATATAGATACAGATAGATAGATAGATAGATATGGATATGTATATATATTGAGAGAGCAAGAGAAAGAGAGAGAGAGATGTGCACCTTCAGATCCCATTGCATTTTCCACATATGTACCAATGACAAGGCCCGAGTCCTGCTCTGACATGGGTAGTTATATCCTGTCTGGCTAACAACCTCCCCAGAGTTTCTCTTGGATGCAGGTTTTCTTTCTTACTTTTCTGTCCTAAACAGTTTCTCTTCCTTTGATGCAAAGCTAGTAGCTACAGCACATCATTTGCGCACTGCTAACAAAAGGTTGAGTTTGTATGTTCTCTGCTTTTTAAATGCCTCCCGGTTCCATTGCACCTTTAAGGGAATTCCTGGGTGACATGAATTATTTGTAAAGGCAGACCTCCAAATTCACATACTGTTTAAGTTTAAAGCCCTCCATGTTTGCACATAGGAAAATTATTCCTTGGAGGAAAGGTGGAAGGCTTCTTATGTGATTTCTTCACCATGTGAGTAGACAACACCTATTCAAGTCAGAACTACACTGTAAAGATGAGATTAGCACCCGAAGATTGTCTTCAGACACCATAAAAATACGATCTATTTTAACTTAGAATGTTGTTTTCTCCTGAAGGTGGTTTTATCTGCTACTCTCTTCCACTACCATTGACTCTCTGATGAGAGTCCACTCTAACCAGGTCTGGTGTGGGAAAGCCTGTTAAACAGGCTTTGCACAACTTGCACTTCATGGTTACTAAATAAAGGGACAAGTGCTAGGCTACTCATAGCCATTTCCATGGCTCTGGGGTTCCTGACGTGCTATAGTTCAGCTTATGGCTGACTGGTCAGTCACATTCCCTTCCATGGCTTAAGTCACAGTGAATGTATCCTCCTTTTGTGCCATGCCCTGGAACAATGTCAAGTTTGATTGATTTCACACGACCTTCAGAAGGTAAACCTTCCATTTACTTAAACACACATGGTAGAAAGCTCTTCTGTGGCAAAGAGAAATATTTCTAGATTCCACTCTGCAAAGCAACAGAAAAAAAGATGATTCTCCTCACCTCTTCTATTGCCATATACTGTAACTCACTTCCACAGGGTGAAAAGAAATGCAGGTTCCTGGAGTCTACTGTTTTACTTGTGTCATATGGGACAGGCAACACTGGCCTTGCAATCTGTGATGCTATTCCAAATTAAGTTTTAACCCCCACTCCTCTTTGATTACTTATCTTAGAAGAAAATAAAAAAGCAAGCCCCAAGTGGTGAATGATAAACAACAGATCACCCATTCAAGAGCTCTTTAAAGAAGAATCAGATAAAAAAGGTGGAAGTGAGCTGGATAATGTTAAGGTCCTCTTTCCTACACTGTTGTTTGATGTAGGATGGAGACAAATCTTCAATACAAAATGTTAAAAGGAAAGAAAGGTAATGTTTTTAATGGACATGGACACCTCTTGTGAAGGCTATCTGTACATAATTTGTGGGGTTTCTGCAATATTAATGACTTGATTACTAGAATCCATGTTCTTATCTACATTAACAAGAAAAAATAGAGTGAATTTCATTTAAAACTCCACATTTCAAGGAAAATTTTGTCAAATATTCTTTTCAAGGATGGGAGAAGAGAGAAAAAAATTCAGTGGGTTTTTTTTCCCCTTCCTGTTTATTCAACCAGTTCCCAAAATAGCTACAGAAAACTGACAGTCATACCTCATTATTTACTGAATATATGGACAGTTCACAATGGATTAGAAAGAAAATGTTCTCTCTCATGTCAGTTTGTTCAAACTGCCTACCTGCATTTTGGAGATTTTGTCCTTCATTTATTCATTTGCAGCTGGACTCCATCAAAATCCTCAGGAAAATAAACAGTGGTCTCATCCAGTACAGCAACACTGTTCCTGCAAGTTTTGGTAAGAAATTTGGCCTTGCAGATTAGTGGGATTTTAAAACTCCCTCCAAATTCAGTTACCTTCCTAAACACCATGAACCCACTAACTAATAAAGAAACGCTCTTGAAGTAATGTCCAGTTTGGTAAAAATCATAATGAATTCAGGCTGAGGAAAGGAAATGTACACTCTTTCTACACACAGAGACAATTTCACAGATTATTCCTGTGAGTCAGTCATGAAGTAGACTTCCTCTGATAAGAAGCAAGTTGCCATCATCCCTTTTTTTTGTTGTTATTCTTTCCTTAGTGTCCTGACAGAGCCCACTGGGGGAGGAGGGGAGGTCTATGGCCACTAATTGTTTAAGCAAGGAGAGAGAGCCTGGTACTTTTACAAGTATTCAAATACCACAGTTTCTATAAGTGAGTTCTGACGACCCTGAAAATATTGGACTTTCTTCAAAGAGGGGCCACAGAAAATGAGTTTGTCCGCCAACACGCTTCCAGTTCTGTTTCCACAAAGGGACAACAGGTGACTTCAGGATGAGAGGGATTCTGATTGAGATTCTGATTGCACTTCTCTGCATTTTTTGCAATTAATGCCACCTGATTTATTAGTGTCCTTAGAGGAAGACGTACAATGCATGAAACTTTAAAAGTGTTGGGGTTAACATAAACACACACACATCATACTCCACTCTGGATATACTGGGAGACATTACTGTTCCTCTCTGAAACACTGAGTTTGTGGAGAACCTGATCAAATGTCTTTACAGACCAGGCAAAGACTCCTATTGGATTCAGTAGGTGTGGACATAGACCAATGAAACTCAGGTGAAAAATTTTGAACAGCATGCTCCCTAAATTGTAATAATTTTATAAACCTTCCTGTTATCACAGTCAATGCAATGCTTCAAGCAGGAGAGACAGGAATATATGTGGCTCAAGGTAAGAAGAAAAGTTACAACATCCTTCAATTACTGTTTTAACCAAATACTTTCCAGCTCTCAGTCACTAGTCTCTCAGTGGGATGTAAGACCTATATGTCAGGCAGTGTTTTGATTGTGCAGAGCCTGATGATGCTGATGATAGGGTTGACAGTTTATGCACAGGAATCAGGGGGAAAGCCAACAGGGCAGATGTCTTGGTAGAAGTCTGCTGTAGACCATCCAACCACAAAGAAGAGGCAGCCAAAATACTCCATAAGCAGCTGGGAGAAGCCTCACAGTTGTTAGTTCTTGTTTTTGTGGGAGAATTCAGCTAACCAGGTGACTGCTAGAAATACAACACAGCAGAGAGGAAATAGTCTAGGAGGTTCCTGAAGAACAAAGGAGTCCAGAAACACTGGACATTCTTCAAAGAGGAAACCCTAAAGGACCAGGAGCATATTGATCCCATGTGCCAAAAGACAAGCCGGTGGGGAAAACAGGCTGGTTGAACACAGACCTTTGTCTGGAACTCAGGGGAAAAAAGAAAAGTTTGTGACCTTTGGAAGAAGGACCAGACCACTCAGGAAGACAACAGAGATGTTGTGAGGTTATGCAGGAAGAAAATTAGAAGGGCCAAAGACCAACTAGAACATTATTTGGCTATTGCTGTGGAAGACAATAAAAATATTTTTATGAATACATCAATAACAAAAGCAAGGCCAAGGAGAATCTCCATCCTTTATTGGATGCAGCCAATTGGATGCAGAGAGTGGTGGGGAATGGAATGACATCCAGCTGGGGCCCCTCACCAGGGGTGTGCACCAGGACTCAGTGTTGGGGTCAGTCCGTTTAGTATTTTCATTGATAACCTGGATAAGATGATCAAGGGCACACTCAGTAAGTTCTCAGATGACACTAAGTTGGGTGGGAAGGTTGATCTGCTGGAGGGCAGGAAGGCTATGCAGAGGCACCTGGAGAGGCTGAATTGATGGGATGAGGCCAAGTGCGTGAGGTACAACACAGGGAATTGTGAAGTGTCAGGTCCTACCCTTGGGTTACAACAACCCCCTGCAGTGTTACAAGCTAAGGGTGCAGGAGCTGGTAAGTTGTACGGTGGGAAAGGACCTGGAAGTGCTGATTGACAGCGGCTGAACATGAGTCCAGGTGTGCTTAGGTGGCCAAGAAGGCCAAAGGCACCTGGGCAGCACCAGCCATAGTGTGTCACAGGTGCAGGGCAGTGATTGTCGCCCTGTGCTGGCACATCTTGAGTGCTGGGGGCAGTTCTGGGCCCCTCATGACAAGAAGGGGCTGGAACATGCCCAGAGAAGGGATTGGAGCTGGGGAAGGGTCTGGAGCACCAGGAGCAGCTGAGAGAGTCTGGGGGTTCTCAGCCTGGAGAAAAGGAGGCTCAAGGAGTACCTTCTCATTGTCTACAACCCCCTGACAAGAGGATGGAGGCAGGTTGGGGTCGGGCTCTGCTCCCAGAGAACAAGGGACAGGACAAAAAAAAAACAACCTCAAGTTGCACAAGGTGAAGTTTAACTTTTTTAGAGGAAAAATTTAGTTACTGAAAGGGTTGTCAAGCACTTTCACAGGCTGCACAGGGAAGTGGTTGAATCACCATCCCTGGAGGTATCTAAAAGATGTGTAGATGTGGCACTTGGGGTCATGGTTTAGTGGTGGGCTTGGTATTGCTGGGTTAATGGGTGGACTTGATCACCTTAAATTACTGAATTCCAACCTAAATTGCTCTGTCATAGTATTCTATAATTCTAAGCACCGAGTCAGTGAAGATGAACATCCTGTTAGGAATGCAAAGCATTTAAAAAAAGAAAGGCTACCATCTCTACTGCAAAAAACACTAACATTTGATTACCTGGAAAGACACTCCAGGGAAAACTTCATGACCATAGAAAATAGTTTCCAAATTACATAAGCATGATGCAAGCATTTAAAACTAGATGCAAACTGTATGAAATGGATTTTTCCAAAAGAGCATCAGATGGTGAATTTAGTAATAATTTGCAATGGGGTCTGACTCTCCTTTGCTTGGAGTGTGCTACAGCTGTTTACACCCAAGAAAAACAGGTCAAAGGTGCCATCATTTGGAGCAGGCCTTGCTTTTTGTCTGCTTTCAATTGCTGCAAATTAAGATGCAAGATATTAGCAAATAAGTTGCAGATAAAAGGGACAAAGGCCACTACTTCTATTCCTTTCACTTTGCAGCAAAACCACAGGCTTATAGGAAAGAACAAAAATTGTTTAAAGGTCTGTAGTAAACACTGAACAGAAAATTGAAGTCTGATGAGACTTTGTACCTTTACTCCACGTGGTTGCTTGAGGCTGATTTGAGCACTACAGGCAGCAAGACATACAGCTTTACAGCAAGACTACTCTTACTACTGGGTAAGTCCTTCAAAACGCTGCATTGCTCCTCCTGACCTAACAGCAAGAGGCAGAGATTACGATCAGAGAAGAGAGGTACACAAATAATCAGACACATTATTCAGAGCATCAGATGTTTGGACTTTGAACTGAAAGCCCACCAGACTCACCAGGAGATTTCCCACTGCTTCCAGTGGGCTTTGGATCTGACACTAATCTAGCGAATTTTAGGGTGGAATTTCCTCTCTCCAGATACTCACTAAACAGATGCCTTATTAAATTCGTCACAAAGGAGCACATGAAAAACAGCTTTCAAACAGTTATGATGGTGATGGAGGGATAGAATATGTGTCCTGAAATAATTTAAACATTTCTGTCCCTCACTTTTATTCATTATAAGAGCATTTTTCCAGACTGTAATAGAAAAATTTGCAGAATTAAAGGGAGCAAGAAGGAAGGAAACTCATCCAGCTGTTGCCTGTATAACCCACCATTGCTACTGGTGGTCCCTGCTGGAAAGCCTCATTTGGGTCAAGCCTCACCCAAGGGTCATTCTGACTTCTCCTGGCAGGAAAGAACAGAAAGAAATCACTTAATCTGATCTTCAAGTCAAAGGGAGCTTCCTATGAGCTTTATGACCTTAATCCTCAGGTGGGAACAAGACAAAGAGACCCTAAACCAGACTCTTGATGAAGAATAGTTTGTCTCTTGTTTCGTGCAGGTCTAACCTTCTGGATCCACCCCTCTGCTCTCTCCACACCTGTTCACCTATTTTCATCTTGGCATGTTGCAGTACTTCTATGCACATACAGAGAAGGGATATATTCTCCACCTCCTGGCATGGTCCCACTGGAGGGACTTGCCATTTCCAGGTGCTGCTATCTCAGTCTGTTTCACTGAGTAAGGAACTTCAGCTCAGATACACGACAGAATATGACTAACATGAGGCATAGAGTGAGCAGGCTCTGTCAACAAAACACAAACAGCCACATTATTCACAAATACGCTCTGATATGTGTGTGTGTTTCATCGAATACCTGCTGTGACTGCATGCTGTTATTTTTTTACTTACTAGCCCAGAAGAGACAATTATAAGGCAAAATGAAATATATATATATATATTAAAACTTTCCACAAAATGGTAACATTTCAGTGCTTTAGCAAACACTTTGAAGATGCTTTGCAGTGTTGGTGTTACATGTACCTTCCAGCCTGACCTAGCCCTCAGTCAAAGCCAGCAGAATCCCACTCCTTCATTTCCACGAATAAAACTCTAGGACCCATGTGTGTGAGTAATCAACATTATCTCTAATCCCGTCATCTGATATGTTTACTTGCATGCTCAAAATGAAAAGTCAAACAGGTGAAAATGGCAGCAATGTCACATTTTCAAGCTAGCTCTAAAAACAGGATCCAGTGGGCATGGATTTAATGGATCAAGAGATAGCACTGTTTCTGCACCTGCAGAAAGGCACAGTTCAGTGTTTCTGAGGCTGCCAGCATGCTGGGCACTACCACCACCCCTCACAAGTGTCACATGTGGGGATATAACCAGCACTGCCACTTCTACCAACACCAGTACTCACCAAAGAAGTTAAGCCCAGGGTGAATAAAACAGAGGCTCCCATTTAGAGATGCTCAGGTAGGGATCACACGTGGTGCGCACATGCACCTGATGCCAGCTGAACCAAAGAGGAGTGTCAGGATGCAAAAAACACCAAGGAACACTATAGGACAAATAGGGGACAAGTCAGAAGGCAAGAGAAGACGTTGTCTCAAATGTACACTCTACTTTAATCCAATGAGCAGTTTAGCCAGATCAGGTCAGTACTTTGGGCTGACACCAACCACTGTGTTATAAGCAGAACATGTTGTATTTCAGACAAGTTAATACTTCCCACTGCAGTTAAACCTGCTTGTCCTAGGAAAGTCTATCAATTTAATCCTGCCTACAGAGCACCAGAGCTGTCATTTCCCACCTGTGCTAAATAACTACTAGTGTATATTCATGAACAGAGGTCTTATTGCTAAGAATACACCTAAATGTGTATTTCAGTGTAACAGGAGACAAGTTACAACAGGACTATTAAAGGGAATTACAAAGATCACGAAATCGACACATTCTGTTTAAAGGCAGCCACACTTACACTTGATTGCACAACTAGAGACAAGTTTGTTATGTTCCTCATCTTTCATGAACACTCATATTTACTAGTTTAAAATACAAGATTAAAGCCAAATGTGCTTTGGTAAAGGAAGAGGGGACAATCTCAAATGATAAACTAGGCATATTTATAGGTGTAAACAGATCTAGAAAAGGAAGCATTAGATATAATAAGCACTGAATGATGCAGGGCAAACACTGAGACTTGAAAGCAAGAAATATCCAACAACTTGTAACATCGAAACCAAAAATTGCAGACCTTACCAGGCAGATGAAATACGAACAACATATAAGTATGAATAAGAAAGGAACAACCACATTAAATACTTTGATCATTGCTAGAGAATGAGTGTTTTACAACAGAACAAGGCAAAATTGATTGTGTAATTATTTGTAAATGCTGATCATTTTGAGAGTAAGTATGGCTTATCTAGCTCTGCATTTCAGACGTTGCATTTCAGCTCAAATGGTAATTTTGGAAAAGTGAGGGAAGGCATCAGGAAGCACGCAGAAGGAATACTGAATTGTTTACAGTAAATTAAGGTCACAGGTTTAGGTGATATAATACTTCCAGAATTTAAGAACAAAGAAACAAAAACAAAACAAAAAAAACCCTACCCAAATAAACAAACAAAAAATTGAACAAAGTATCCTTGCATGTTTCCACACGAAGGCCTGTGTTTTGGAGAAATGGCTTATGAACTCAGAAGTGAATTATATAAGACAGTTATGTGTTTTTAGTTAAAAAAAAAAAAATAGAAGGAGACAAAGAGACATAATAAAAAAGGAACACAGACTGGAGCATGTTACATCAGCAGTAGAGACAGCCTGGGAAACTATTTTAAGAGATCAAGCGGAAAAATATTTAGAAAAATATGAGCTGACTAAGAACAGGCAATGTGAATATCTAGAAATGGAGACCAAGTCTCCCTTCTTGGAATTCACTGGGAATGATGCCTCTCAGATCCAACAGCATTGCAAATTTGGAACAGCAGTAAGGTCTGCTGTCATCTCCACAGAAACCCTGGACCCCATTACAGCTTTTTTGTCTCCTGCACAGAACCCAAGATTTCCCAGCTCCTGCAGTGAAGAACTTGATTCTGTGGCTAGAAAATCCTTCTGAATTAAACCCAGAGAGCAAGAGGATTTTGCTTGAGAATGCCTTAATGCTCTTTGATGCATGGCCACAGATCATTCTCCTTTTCATATTTCCAGCACGTTTAGTTGTAGTCTGCTCAGTTCTGCATTTTTCACATAAGTGGCCATTGTCAGTGAAGGAGGAGCTGTGATTATTCCTGTTCAGACTGGGCTAGCACGACTGCAGATAAGCATATCTAGTGCACGGAGAAAGAAAGTATATGCTTCATTTGCTGGCCAGCAGACATCCAAGCAGCTGATAGCTAAGGCAGCCATCTCATTCTCCTCAGATGATGGTGAACCATTAAAATCAGTACAGCTACATTTATTTCAGTACTGTCATGCCCAGTTAGGGAGCAAAGATATGGTAAGAGACTGGCACAAATAGAGTGAAATAGTGCACATGCATTAGCTAACACCAGCTGGGGACCTTGTCTGATGATAAGACCAGGATAATGCTGCCTGGGTTATTTACAAGCTGAGAGCACAAGACAGTTTGGAGATCATTCCAAGATGTTATTTTTGATCACTTCCTTCTGCTGAAATATAAAGAAGTCAATATGATAGCATTGGAGCAGATTCCAATGTCCACAGCCAGGAGCTATTAAAAAATTATAAGAAAAGCAATTCAGAAAAGTTTGACATTTTGTGGAACAGGAGGCTGGCAAGGAGAAATGTGTCTCTGATCGATTATGGGAACAGTGAGAAGAAAACGTCACCACAGTCTAGATACTGCTGCTCAGTAAATTTCTTAGTGTCACATGTATGTCCTAATAGACATCCTGGATCAATGGTTCTATCAGGAAAGAGAAGGCAGCACAAGACAAGTGGCAGGGCTGGAAACGGCCACTCACTGGCTAATGAGGGATGCCCCAGTGGTGCATGTTTGCCAGGAGTCTCCTGCAGCACACTGTGCCAGCTGCCTCCGGAGCACATGCACAAAGAAAACAGAGTCCACATGGGCTCTTGCCTTCTCTAGAACTAGTCATTTTTGGAGGAGGTGCAAGATTACACCCAGGAACTTCCAAACATTCTTTTAAACACCCTGTTGTGCCTAGTAGATACAGCATTGCTGCAGAAAACTTAAAGTCAGTCAGTACTTGGTAACCCTTTACCCCGTGTTCCTCTTATCTCCAGCTTCCTCAGGCAGCCAGTCCTGGCCTTTTCATCACCCGATCCACCAACAGCCTTCCTTACATCCCTCAAAATGGATGTGTCAAACTCCCAGCAGCTGGAATAGGTTTGCATTTGACAGGAACTCTGCAGCCCACCCAAGAAAAACAAGAAAGGTGCACACTTCTTGGGGATGAAAAGGGTTAGGAAACAGGGCCCTGATGCTGGATGTGAGCCCCCTGTGTACAGAATAAGCAGGGGGGAGAAAAGATGATGCTCTTATGGAGAACAAGGACAGGTGGGATCTGTATACCAGTGCTGCCATCTCAGATGCCTGTGGAGAAGAAACAATAAATACCAGATAAAGTGGTTTAAGGGTTAAGAACTTCGAGGGGATAGCCTGCACAGTCTCAAAGAAGAGATAATAAAGAGCCTGTAACACTAGATCCAGCCTCTATGTAAAGATAATCTACTCGATGGAGACTTAATTCTAGCAAGGGCTCTATAAATTCTGGGAAAAAAAGGGGGTATAGTATGAACCCTGAATAGTCTAGTTGATCCCAAAAGTAGAGTTCCTTTTTATATGTAAATACCCCACCTCTCTTCAACCTCTTGATCATCTGGGGTCTAATCAAGGAATTGCTAAAAAGACATCTGCTGTCAGGAGGAAAAACCTTGTTCAAAGCTTTTTTTCTCTCACCTAAGATTTGAAACTATGATGACTTCTCTCATGTCACTTTAGTCTCAGAAGCTTGAGCTGCTGACATGGACATCCTCTGGCACTGGTGATTGGGTCTCAGTGCAGACAAGAGGGTCTCTGCCTTTCACTCCATGGCCATGGCAGGCACACTTTGGCTATAGATCCAAAGCTGAAGAGCACAAGAGAACTCACGGGATTTCTTCAGGAAGTTAGTGACTTTTGAGCACTTTCTTCTGCCTAAAGAGAGAGAAGTCAGTGTGGCAGAAGCCATTTTAAATTAAGGTCTCATAACCTTGCTCTGGTAGCTAGCCCTCCCTTTTGCATAACCAAGAAAAATTACCTGAGGTACCAAGCAGAGGTTTCTCGGGTGGTGGAAACTACAGCAAAATTCAGTTTACTCTCCTTACAGTTCTGATATTTTTGTAAATGCAGGGAGAGGCACAAAACGCTGCTAGTGGAGGAGGACAAAACACTGAGCCAATGAGAACTTCCTCTTGGACAATCCCGATCCAGGAATTGTTGGAAATACCAGGGTCACTCCACTTCCAACAGCCAGAAAAGCAACAGGGTCATAGCTGATGGTGATGGTGCTGTTGCTCCAGCCTGCCCCCCTGGTTCAGAAATATGGGCAGATGTATCATAGGATGCACAGGCAGCCACAAAACACCTGGAATTTTCTGCTACAGCTGCCTCTTGGCATGGAGAGGAGAGGTGGAGATGTGATTCCCTGTTTAACACTAATCTCAAAGACTCTGGTAGGAATGGGCTAGGAATTCTCTGGTCCCTTCAGGTAAGTTACCTTCTTGGAGGCTTCCGCCTTGGACTTGCTAGCATCCACAAAGCCTTGATCCTCCTGAGAAAAGAAGAGGTGTGAAGACAGGTCTTTGCCATCAGGGTACCAGGAAAGGTAGGTGAAAAGGGACAGGACAAGAGGGTTCCTCCCCACGGGAGAAGCATTTCAGTGTTTTCCTCCTGACTTTTCCTCACTTGTCAGCTGGTTTTGCTTTCTCCTTTATGTTGGAGGAAAGGGTAAGCTTGGGGAAATTAGAAGCTCCAGAGACATATCTGGAAGCCAGAGTAAGAGCCATTATGTTCTCCTTGTCTGCATAGCAGAAGGCAGCAACAATCAGCTAAGGTAAAGTCACCACAGTCTGATCTAAAGCTCACTGAAGATCACTGACATTAATTAAACTTTTGCCTTGCTTCCTTCCAACATCTAAGGTGGCAAAGCAGAGCAAAACTCCCTAGAAAGAAATTGGCTTTACCCATTCTATGAAAACAGAACAGCAGAACAGCAAAAGCAGAGGATATCATTGACCAAATGGTCTCCACTTGTTCTGTAGAGGTCTCACAACTTATTCCTGTTCCTTGCATTCTAGGTGTATGTGTTTTTCTACATATTGCATTGTTACTGTATATTTTCTTGTCTGAAAAATTTCCTTCAGTCAGATGAAAATAAAATCAGTGTTCTAGCTGGTGCTTGGAATGATGTGGCCCCAATACACAAATACACACATCTGTTGTCAGAACTCCTCAGCCTTTCTTTTTCTTTCTTTTAATACAAGTCTGGAATCCACTGAGTGTTCTTCAAGTCTAAGCTCCAAACATTTCAAACAGCACAAAAGGTATAACAAGATGAAAGAAAATGTCCATAAATAGACAGCTAGACAGCTAGACAACTAGTTAGCAGCTGTCTGCTTTTCTTCTGGGCTTTGGGTTTTTTTTTGGGGGGGGGGTTTGTTGTGTTTTTTTTTTTTCCTCCTGCAGGGGAAAAACCCCCAACTTTATTTTTCAATCTTGAAGGAACTGACTGCAGATTCTTTTATTCTGGCAAGAATCCAACCCTATTTAGCACTGGAAGTGGGGGAGGAGGTGTTCTCCTTATGACGCCATGTGTAACCTTGAACCTGAGAAAGAATTGTCTAACACACTATGTGTACAGTTGCCACAGTTTAAATAGCATTGATCGTTTTCACCTTTTGTATTGTACTGATCACACTTTAATGAGGTTTCGGTGTTCTATCAAGTCAGGGTATTTATGTAGAAAAAGAAACCAAAAAGAGCAGGTTTTGATTAAAAATGTGTATGGGCTTTTGGGACCTGGTTTAAATATTTCAGATCTTGAGCCTGCAGTTGAAGTTATTTATCTTCTCCCCAGACAAATCTGGCTGGGGGGAGGGGTGGTAGTGCTTAAATGCTTGATTTTAATTACTGCTGTTGTTTGCAGGTATTTTTCTTCCATAATTTCCTTTCTCCTTCTCCCCCTGAACAGATGATCAGCAGACAACATGGACTTCTGTCTAACTTGCAGATTTAATTTGGAAACCTGAGCATTCAACACAAATATGAAACACAGGCTGCAGTTGGATTCTCTTCCAAATCTTTACCGCTCGCTTGGAGAATTCACTCACTCCCTTTGTTAGGCTTAGTGTGAGGCTGAAAAACTTTCCTTCCTCACCTTCTTATGGGTCTCTTTGTGTGTTCATAAATGTGTGTGTGTGTGTGTGTGTGTGTGTGTATGCACGGAAGACAGCATTCCACAGCAGAAGGTAATTTCTCCTTCTTCCCTTTATTTGCACATTTACCATGAGCTGCATTCCTTCAATAGCTGCTGAAAGGGTGGAGGATGGGCTACAGGAGATGGGTGGAAGAAACCTCCCTTGTCTGGATAGATTGCACATAACCAGACACAGCAGAGTTTCCATCCCACTGAAATAAATTTGTATGGCAACACTTAACTCTGCAGCTCTTTCCATTGACAGTTTCCAAGCCATTTTGCGTCTTTTTCCTTTCCCACACATTCTCTACCCTGGGCTTTTAGATCATAAGTTCTTCAAAACAGAGCCTTTATTACCGTGTTTGTACAGCACCTGCTACATTGGGATTAGCAGAATGGTAATTTCAATTAACATTTAGAGCAGCTTTCTTACAAATAACAGATAAATAGGTCATGCTAACCCCAGATTTGGGTGGCTGACACAGATGTTCCAAGTTCAACCTTCTTCGAGCGGAACTTGTAGCAGCACTGGCCAGAGAGGCCATATTGTTTTACATCTCACTTGAACACATTCTCAGACAAACCTGAATCCTAAAATAGGGCTGCAGGCGGCAGTGTGGGTTTACACTGCGCCTTGATCCACCCGAGACAAGAAACAGTTGCTATATCTAGCAGTGAGACTACTTGAAATTTAAACAGTAGCTTTTCTTGTTTAGTTACAGCTCTCATGTTCAACTGTTTCACCTCCCCTCAGCCAAAAAACTACTGGGATTTTACTCCAGTGGCCCTGTACAAATTTAATCAGTCTTAACACCTAGTGACGTCTCTCTCTCCAGAGAAAGAGTAATGATCAGTTTCAGGTTATGGTTGTTACTCACAAGATTGAACCATGGAGAAAACTCAAAAGGGCAACTCCTCAAGAGTGGTAAACTCCTGCAGTTAAATTGAAGGGAACTGTATGGCTATGCCTTGCCACCTCATCTCTTCCTGGAAACACCAAAACCTCAAACTCCTTGAATCAGTGAGTATCGTCTAAAGCAGAAAATGCGGCAAACCACACCCAGCTTCCACCAGGCAGGGGGTGTTGAACCTACCCATAGCCCCATTTGTGCTTGCTAAGGTACCTCTGCAAATATTCACCTGCTTTAAGGGCACCTGAGGCTTCTGCTCCCAGTTGAAGCCCTCTGGGGATGTAAACAAGACACACCACCAGCAGCTGAAGGCCTGTTTTTCTATTGCTTTTTGCACTTCCTGAACTAGGGGTCATAAATACAAAGAGGTCATTGAATTTACAAGGGAACACATGAGCTCCAGGCAAAGTGTGTTACACAAGCAGGGCTCGCAAGCACAGATAGGGCTATAGGTGGGTTTGAACACAAAAAAATCAGGCTTAGTTCCTGGCCTCTTCACCAGTATAAGGAAATAGAGCCTGGTGGGATATTACTCCAGCATCTTTCTAGTACTACGTAAGTACAAGTAACTGAATCAGCCGTGGAGGACTGGAGGATAAGGCCATGAGTTAGTAGAAGGTTAAAAGGACTGTGCAAATAAAAACTCTCTTTCAGCACAAAGTACTAACAGAGTTGATGGTAGCGACTCCTTGCTCGTGGCTTCTCGGAGAGGGTCTCAGTAGTACGATCCCCCTTCAGTAGGAGGAAAGAGCCAACAACTCTCTTCTCTGGATTCCAGGGGTGAAAAGTGGTTTATTTGAAACTCTCGCGGGCTTTTAAGGTCTCCAGGGGAGGGCTTAGAAGGAAGAACGTGATTGGGCCAAGGTCCAGGGGAAAGGGAGTGGCTTGAGGGCTCTGCTAACCAATGGGGATACTGGAAGACCAAAGTCCAATAACAAGCCAGGGATTGGGGAGAAGCAGATGAGACAAACAACAATGCTTGTGCAGGGGCGTGGACCCATTTGGGGAGGGGAGACAACATGGTGCGGTGCAGGGGGGGGGGCCGCGTGCGTAGGGGAATTACATAGTCCAGGGAAAACCATACAATAAAAATGCGAGTCATCGGTGTTTTTCCACTCTGCTCGATCCTGGAGAGCTGCCGCTGTGACGGACCCGCTCCTAAAGTCGTTCTTTCCAGGATTCATAATCTTTACATTCTCCGACAAAGGACATCACAGTTCAAGGCCAAAAGCTTCTCTCTGTTGTTCTGGAACTAATTTCAAACATGAATCAGTGGCCTAACATGGAGAGGTTACTGTCAATAACCCCTTACTGAGAGTGCCTTGTTTAATGAGATGTTTAACTGGAGGATACGGGAATGAATTCATAAGCAAGTGAGGGAAAAGGTCAACTGCTTTCTTTTTTCTCAACAAGGAAGGAACAAAGGAAAAGAAGGAGACTGAACAGGTACCAAAGGAGAAGAATAGAGAAGATGGACAATAAGCAAAAGAGAAATAAATTATGTGAATATTCACACAATAACAAGCACTTTACTCAAAATCAGCAGCTCACCATAAGGAAGACAACCATGTGCTGCTAATAGTGAAGATCCTTGGTGTGCAAGGGAGAAGAATTTAGGACCCCAGCCCTGGGGGAGCTCAGTGTGCAACTTCAAGGCTTGGAAAGTCTCTCTCTGCACTGAAGAGAGACTTAAGCAGGGAGGACTGGGACCATTGTAATTCACCCTGTGTAGAAGGATCCTCTGTTCTGTTTTTAAGCCTGCAGAGCAGAGCAAAATCTCAGCAATCTCAGGCCACCAAAACATTTCTTCCCACTAGTCCCTTTTCAACCCTGTCATCAGCAACACATGGTAAACAAGACGGTTCAGAATCTCAGGCCTGGATCTGTAACAGATGTTTGCTATCTATTTCCTGTAGAGACACACAGCTCCCACTGATATCAAGGAGCGAGGAGCTCAAATACCTCTGTGGAGCTGAACCTTGGACCAGGAAGGGAAAAGGCATAGAGAGAGCTGTTTTGCAGCCTCTAGGTGGCTCTAAATTAGATGAAGGCACTGGTCCAACTCTGAACCAGCCCTTTGGAGACGCTTCAGCAGCACACATCTGTGCTACAGAGCTTCACTGAGGATGTTCACAATGAGCTCCCAAGGAAAGACCTGGTGCTCAAGCAAAACATTCGTTGCTGCAGAGTGTCAGGACATAGGGTCCAAAATTTCCCCACTTTTTTTTTTTTCTTGGCTGGGCTGTTCACAGAGCCATTACAAAGAAGCCTTCTTCTGTTTTTTGTAAGCATGGAGGAAGGAAGAAACAGGACACTTCAAGTATTTATTTTAGAAGTCTATCATGCATGGAGATGGCTTCTAGTGCCAAAACTAATCATGCTAGTCAAAGAGGTACAGAAGCAGAACAGGCAAAATACAGAGAGCAAGTAAAAGGGAAGGAGCTTGGAATGACAAGCAGAAATGGTAGCTCTACAGATCAGAGGCTTTCCAATATGTTGCACATGCTGCAACCTTTTAAGCAGCATATTATGGCTCCTGAAACCTTTTAAACAGCATAACATGGTCCAAAGGTTTAAAAATATGGCGTGGCATCTCCAATGTATAACTCTGCTGGAGTCAGATAGTGCATGCTGCCCTCTCAAATTGAGAGGAAGAGAATTAAATTTAAAGAGTGTGCTGGTTTAAAGGTAAACCAGCAGGGGAAATGAACCCAACTCAAAAGAGAGATTATAAGTCAGAATAACAATTTAATAAAATAATACAATAAGTACGATTATACAGACAAACAATTGGTTTTAACCCACAAATCCCAAATGTATAACCCAACACCCTGGGGCATGAACAGAGTGGTGTTCTTTGGGCCCCCTGAGTCCAAAGTAAAAGGAGAGGGGAAAACCTGTTGGTGAGAGTGCTGTTGCAGTCTGGTCAAGAGTGGTGATTGCAGTCCGGTCGAGGGTAGTGGTTGCAGTCTGGTTGAAAAGTGGTGGTTGCAATCTGGTTGCGAGTAGTGATCTGCACTCTGGCTGAGAGCGGTGGTCTGCAGTGTGGTTGAGAGCAATGATCTGCAGTCTTCCTCTGGATCCCACAAGTGGTTAAAAAAGTTCCAAGACTCCAAGATTATATATCCTCCAGTTCAGGCAGGAATGCTCAGTACCTCCCTCAGGGCAGGGAGTTCCAGGCCTCTTAACACCTAGTTTATAGCCTGATGAGTCAGGTTGCTCTGGGCAGATGGTGTAAATGGTCCATTGATAACAGTTTCTGGGAAATGGCATGGAAGGCTATAGAATACACAGTTTTGGGTTACACCCATCCAGTGATGAACTGGTCCCAGCTGTTCTAACCAGGACAAAGAGGAAACAAAATGCTCATTTAATCACCCATTATCCTTTGAGGAGGTTTTTCTGTCCCCGTTGTAGAGTAATGCAGAGAAACAGGCAACTGCCATATCCCCTAGCTGATAGTCAGACTGCCCAGGATCCCAGGATTACAAAATCCCTATTTTCTCTGACCTCTTTCGCAGATGCATCTTCATATACAGTGACAATTGCATCAGTGTCATTGCCTCTGGATGGGAAAGTCTGCAAAGTAAAAGCATTGGTAGCAAAAGGCAACCTAATCAGCTGTTCTCATTACTTATGGAATATATAGGGTTTGTCTGCAGAAAAATTATAGAGGTGGAAAGGGCTGACTACTGAAAGTGCAGAAGAGAGATGTATACGAGGTATTTGCCTCAGTATGAGAAAGTGTAGCATTATCTGAATCAAACTGCACTCGGAAATCATCCCTCCCTGCTATTTGGTGTCCTTCAAGAAATGAATCCCACCCACAAGGCATTTAATGGACTATTGCAAGGGGCTTCATTAACTGAGGTTTCAAGACATAGAAAATACTTTGTGCAGGCCCAGGTAAGTGAAGGGATTAGATTATACTTTACTTTGCTAAGCTATCTTTTACCCAAGTATGTTCCCAAGCAAACTATCTTTTACACAAGCCATCTTTTTATCCAGGTATAAATTGCAATGGGTGCAAACTGCAAACTGTACTGCTTTGGAAGGAAGGAAAGAAAAAAAAGGAGGCAATCATGGCAAATTATACTTTTTCAAGTTATCATCATCTTGCTCTGTCTCTGTCAAATTGTTCCTCAAACATAGCAGTCTGCAAAGGCACCTGATTCCTCTACTTACCTTTTTTATTTTTCCCTCCTCCCTTTGTACTATTTATACTTCTGGGATAAAACATGCACTTTTGCATATATCAGCCATTTCAAAGGCTCAGATGATGAACTGCACTATTTAGTCCTTTCCATCACAGTGTCACTAGTGGTCATGTCCCTGATTATCTCTAAGGACAATGCATTCAATAATCGCTTCAATGAAAATCTGTCTATAATTATGATCAAGGATGATATACTAAGTTATATATGTGAAGGAATGGTTCATTTTTCAAGCATACATGTTGTTTTCCAAATTTTTTGTAGCTGCAATATAACCTTGGTCTGCAACTTTACCAAAGAGTGAATGTGACTTTTCATTAAACTGATTTCAGGTCTCTTTAAAAAAAAGGGAAGGGAAGGTTTGGGAAGGGAAGATTTCGGAAGGTTTGGGAAAGTCTGGGAAGGTTTGGGAAGGGAAGGTTTGAGAAGGGAAGGTAAGGGAAGGTTTGGGAAGGGAAAGTTTGGGAAGGTAAGGTTTGGGAAGGGAAGGGAAGGTTTGGGAAGGGAAGGTTTGAGAAGGGAAGGTTTGGGAAGGGAAGGTTTGGGAAGGGAAGGTTTGGGAAGGGAAGGTTTGGGAAGGGAAGTGTAGCACTAAACCTACATTATATGGGAAAACTGTTGTTTAAACATGTCTTAAAAGGGCTTTCTGTGGTCTCTTCGCAAACACATGCTTCTTCTTCCCAACACCCCCCACAACAAGTGTTATCCCATTCAGGAATGTCCTGAGGAGATATCCTGAGGTGTTCTCATTGGCCCCTTTTAACCCCTTCCTATTGGTTGTTAACCCCTTCCTGCAACCTGTAATTGGTTACTCTGTGAATCCTCCTAACCCTATAAATGTAACCCCC
>NW_021939718.1:8059420-8208159 GCF_001715985.3 Manacus vitellinus | reverse complement strand
AGGGAAGGGAAGGGAAGGGAAGGGAAGGGAAGGGAAGGGAAGGGAAGGGAAGGGAAGGGAAAAAACATTTTTACACAGACTTTAACTTTTTTCATCATTTCAGGGATGTTGGTTTTCTCCTGGGCTTTAGAGAAAAGAAATTCAGTTCCCTGCAAAGCTCACTCAGTAGCTGCTGTTGACATTTGGGTGGTGAAAGATAAAAGAGAACTCTGCTCTGAAAAGAAAACCCCACTCTGTAAGCTTAGTCTGTGCTGGAGACTCCATTAGTGCATTAGAAAGTCAGGTAGAGCTCTGTTATTGCTTGTTTGGATCTTTAAAATTTCTCCTCTGCTCCTTGCCTCTGCTGGGAGCAATTTCACTGCAATTACTGAAACGAAGCCCCTGAATTCCTCTCTGTAGCTATTCACACGACCCTTAGTGTTTTGGACTTGATTTTTCTCCAGTTTACTCCGCAACAGGAAGAGTCGTTAGGAAATTTTCCTCAGTCAGTGGCTTCAGGTTTCTATTAAAAACTTTTGCTACTTGCAATACTTCTCAAAACCTTTAAAAAACAAAACTAGCAGTGGAATTATTCAATCAAATGGTATTAAAAGCACAGATTATGCTTTAGAAACCACTTACAAAGAAGGTTTTTACAGATCAGTAAAGAAGCTAGCAAGGAGGGGCCCCTGATATGAATGGAAACGTTTGTTTCAATCCTCATTTATCTTAAGGCCTGGGTGCTTTCTGGACAGTGAAACATTCTTCTCCTCCCTGCACTTGGAAAAGTGAGGATCAAGTTGCGAGAGAGTGCCCTTGAATGCTCAAGTAAGGAATTTGTTAAGTGGCCTCCTCAGCCAACACAGCTCCCATGTTAAAGGTGGTTTCTTAATTCCCTCTGCCCTCAGCAGCAGGATTACCCATCCTTCCTTATCGCAAGGCATCACGGCCAGCTGAGCCTCCACAGTTTTATCCAGCCACAAAACCATGGCCACTTCTCACATTAAAATGTTTGCTGTTTCTCCACCACCCTGAAATTTTAACCTAGCCTTGATAAGGATATAAACCACAGTTTTGTAAAGGTCTCAGTGTTCTCAGGTTTTCCAGGGCTGCTCAAGGTATCTCTGTGACTGCAGAGCCTGAGGAATGCTCCAGCTTGCCTGGATTCCACACACCCCTGCAATATAAACATTAATTAAAGAATATTGAGTTTCTAATTGTCACCGAGGCCACCAATTAATTTGATCTGGGATCCACCTATATTTAAGGAAAATGCAAGAAAACACTGGAACATTTTGGCCTTCTTACAAAGAAACATTAGATACGTTAAACATACTTTTGCCTAAGTAGTAGATTCAGTACATATGTGGAGTCCCACTGAATGCCTTCTGAAATGAGCAGTGAAGCTCTTTAACAGAAGCTGAACCTGGTCCTTGCTCAGACAGTGACCTCTACAACTATGTTAGAAACCAGATTTACAGCCCTATTCTCAAACCTAACTTTTGTTGATGGCTGTTGAATTTTGGCCAGAGTAAAGATAAGAGTGTTTTGTCCTGCAACTTGCACAGCTAACTTTAAGCTTTTCTTCTTCCTGCCATCCAAAGCTTCTTGGGATTAGTCAGGACTGATATTGATGTATGAACATCTTAAAAGGACTGTACATAGCTCCCAGGCTGAAGACTAAACATTGCTGTGTAAAACAGAATTTGGCAGTGATTCTATAGGATGAACCTAATCAGAGCAGACAGATTACAATACATGGTAAAGGCATGGAGTTGAAAAGAAAAGAGGACTTGCTCTGCAGTATTGCATAATACATTCTGGAGAAACTAGAAAACCTTTCGGAGCAGCTGGGACAGAGGGAAATGAACCATTTGTTCCCAAGTGAAATAAACAAAAGCAGGAAATGCTTCAATCTGCCTCCAAACTAGGAGAAGAATGGTGGTGAGAAAAATGACCAGAAATTGAACCAAGCTTTTCACATTGCCTAGTTCCTGATAGTAGCTGTGTTTGAAGTGCACAGGCATGTATCACCTCACCCCCTGATCTCAGTCCTGGTGAGCTACTGACCTCGGCAAAGGAACACAACCTTTGGTAGACACCACTGGATGCCTGCATTGTGGCACCAGGTAGCACAGCTGCTCTATTTTTGAGTCCTGGTATACCACCTGATAAAGGAAAAGTCAGAGGAACCCCTTTTTTTTCTCAAAATCACCTGCATTACTCTGTACCTGACCAAGAAAATGTTCTTTCAGATACCTGTGATGTGTTTCCCAGAGGAAGGTAATTTTCAGTACAAAAACCCACACAACAAAAGTTCAGTCAGAATGGAAAGACCTGCAATTCAGAAGAAGGACAGAACTCTGTATGGTGTTGATTGTGAAACATTCAACACAGTCAGTCATCTCTTCCTTGTTCATGTTTGGGGGTTTTTTTTGTTACTAAAACTTCACTGACTGGATCTTTTTTTAATTGGTGATAACCAGCTCCATCAAGGAGTGCACAAAACTGATTCCTACTTGACAATAGTGAAGTTCTCCACATCACAGTTCTCCTTTAAGACTTAAAGTTAGGGACCATTCTGAAATTTTGATTCATGTTAGAAAACTTAACTTGAACTTGAGAACATGAAAAGAAGCAAGCAACCATCTTCTCTAGATTTGCTGCCTTTATAGGGGATCTGTCAAGATTTTATATTTCCCATTTCAAGTCAGACACAGATTCCAGTGCTTCTTCCGCTTTCAGAGCAGAACCAAAACAAGGTTCTTGTTTAAGTAATAGGATGATGAGTCAGTCTGCAACTCTAATCATGTTGCCTTTCTGTGGAAATCTTATTGAAAACTTAGGAGATAAATTTGTCCATTCTTCGAACAGCCTTACATACACAGCCAGTGAATCAATGAAGATGGATGATGTTTGGAACTGACTCACACATTCTGATTCCCATTTCTTCAGTCCCCTTCTCAGTGAAGACTGAAAAAGCTCAGTTCTCAAGATGAACACTTAAACCACTGGGCATCCCCTAAAGGACACACTTGGAGCACTTGTGAGTGACTGCATGCAATAAAACCGTCTAATGCCTCTTGCAAATGGACACAACTCAATCAGACCTTTCTCTTGCACACTTCTGCATGTCAGGAGGCTGCTCCAGCACCTTCTGCAACCTAATTTCCAGGGGGAAAAGACAATCTCTACAGTGAACATGTAACAATTTCTTCCTGCCTCAGCTCTGTTCCTTACTAAAAAATTGCCTCCCTCCAACTATCTTCCACACTCTAGTATACTTATAGTTCAACAGTCACATTTCTTCTTGTCTGTCATCCTGCTAGGATGAGCAGATTTATCTTCTTAAGTTTCTGGTCTTAAATTTCATGTCCAGAGCTGTACACATGTGAATGTAGATATGTTCTCACTACTTACTGGTTCTGCAACACTAAACTGCTGGGAATATGTCTTCTCACAAGTCCTAAAGCACATCTGAGGACTTTCTTTAGTCCTCGATTATTCTGCAACAGTTTACTGAACTGGGAATTGTACTTTAAATGTTCTTGTGCCAAGACGAAGAAGGTAAACACATTTCAGTGGCTGGGAAAATTAGACCCCTCTTGACCTTGCTTTTTCAGTCTGAGCATGAGGACTGTTCTGCTTGCTTAAATTCCTATATTTTTCTGCCTTTCACAAGGAAAAAGTGTAGCTCAAGCAGTTGAGAGAGGCATTTGGAGGAGGAACAATCAGAAGAAGGTTTCATGTTGCAGCAGCTTCCTGAGTAAGAGAAGACAGGCATGGGAAATAATAACTCTGCTCCATTGTCAGGGCTGAGGAGATTTCTATTTCCAATTTAAATGTAATTTTAAGAGCTCTTTGTAGCAGCGAGGGTTCACTTCAAGAACTTGGAGGCTTAGTACACAAACTGTGCAGTCCACAGAAAGGTTCCCATCAACTTCAGGGTGGTGTGCCTTTTGAATGTATGCTCTTAGGCTGCAATCAGGAATGAGGGAGCACTTTAAAAATGCTGGTGCTGTGCAATATTTATGGGGTTTTTCTTCCTACATCATTCAGTTCTTGCACTTGGCTCTTCAGAAAATTCCAAGAACTGCTCATCTGCAGATTGTGATGCTTGGTTTCCATCAGGGAGACCAACAGAGAGACTGGTAAGGAGATCTTAGAAACATGGTTAAGAAGGTGAAATCTGTGTTGTTGGCACTTAACAGCAAGTTTTAGGTTGACTCCCAATTAATAACAAAAAAGTTAATGGCTGAGTACTAAAATAACAGACCAGCCATACATGCAACACACTATGATTTGACATATTGTAATTCCAGTAGCCTTCAGAAGGTAAATACATGCTCATCATACTTACCCACATAATGTTTAGAAATCCTCACTGGTGTTTTTCACAGTGATTAATTAGGTTGAATTATCAGATGGACTAAAAAGCAAAGTATTTTTATTCTGGAAGGAGAACTCCTTGACCAAAAAGAAGGAGAAGATTAAACACTGTGCAGACTTTTCAACTTTGAATATCAACAAAGTGCTTCTAAATAAATTCAGCAGTAAAAAAGAAAGACAGATAGTTCTGAGAAAATGCTTGTTCTAAAGACTGCTTGAAAAAAATCCAGTCTGGAAAGTGGAGAACTCTCCAAATCTAGAGGTGATAAATTTGCGACTCAAGTCATGTCCTAGTTTTGCCCATATACAGTAGCACACACTTGATTTCCATAAGATATCAAGTAGCTGAAGCAAGTTCACAGCACACACTTCGAGACTGCTTAAAGTACAGCAGGATTTCTGAAGTCTAGTAGATATGAACTCTAAAAGTAGATATGGCATTCCTTCCTTTGTATCAATGCTCTGGGTAGTTCAGGACTGCAACCAGCAGGTAAGAAAATATGTACAAATAGGAAATGCCATCCCTGTTTTAACTCCTGGCATTGGAGCTACAAAACCCAGATACGTGGAAGCAGAGTGTGAGGTTGTTTCTATGTCTTTCCAGCTGTATGAAAACCCTGGTTTTCTCGAAGAGCCACCCAAGGGGATAACTTACTCTTTCTTCAAACATTTTTTTGTGGTTTTATTACTAAAGGGGAAGTGCTGCAGGACTTATTTAGGGAGTGATAGTGGATGACAGATTAAATATGAGCTCACAGTGAGAGACTGTAGCACAAAGAGGCAAATACCATACTGGGATGTGGAGCAGAATTATTTGCAAGACTACAGAGGTAATAATTCCTCCATACATGGCCCTGGTGAGGCTCCTCTTGGAAAACTGTGATCAGTTTTGGGCAACTCAATATAAAAAGGGAGTCAATAAAATAGAGTGACTACAATGAACAGTGATAAAGATAAGAGGGTTGGAATGTATGATGTATGAGCAAAAGGTAAGGGAATCAAACTTACTAAGCACAGCTGAAAGATGGAGGAAAGGAAAGGGCAAGGGGAGAAAGGACATGACAACACCTCAGTATTCCTACATGGGTGGGAAACTTTGTGGCTGTAGATGTATTTCAGAGACAGTGAAAAAAAAGTTACATTTTTCATAGAAAATTTAAGAATAAGTTTTAACAAATCCCTTGCTCCTCCTCATCATCTTATAGACATTTTGGTTGTGGGAGGGAAGAAAGTAATTCATTGGGGGAGGAGGGGAAAGGAACATTTTGGAAAGAAAATAGATTTTCTCTCAAGGAAAAAAAAAAAAAAGAAAACAGACCAGAGTACACATGTCTACACATACAAACACAGGTTTTCACACACTTGTATATTTTGTCCCCAAGAAAAACACATTAATGGAGCATTACTAGCTGGCTCTCATCAAAGGCTGATCTTCAAAACTTCATCTGTTCTCTAAAAAATTAGATTTTCCTGGGTAACTTTATCACATTGTGGCCCACTCCACAACTCATGTAATCACTCTCAGTAGTACGATGTTCGTCATCATAAAAGGGCAGCATTGCACTTGCAAAGGCTTTCTTCTGGATGGATTAGATGGTCTCCATATGGACTGGTGGTCAGGGAAGAGCAGCTGGCATTGCTCTGAAATAAGAAGAGCTCTCAGATTTCAAGCTGCTGAAACCTCGACCTGCTTGGGTATCTCCAGGCACTCAGGCAAACATGATTAATCACAAGGTGGTTGAGCCAGGCTGGGGATGGGGGGAGCAACTGAAGCCAGAGTAGATGAAGACTCTGTAGTTCAGATAAAGCTAGTTTGGAGCTGAGGGGGGGGGACACAATAAAAAAAACTCTTTTTGCACTGTTCATTCCCACTCGTAGTTTTGCATTAGCTCAGCTACACACCTGCAATTAATACATGAAATTGTCTTCTGGACATGATCTGTTTTATGATGTTGTTTGCATAATCCTTCCACCAGCCTGCCTTATTCCTGGAAATTTGTGACTTTTCTTCAACTTCCTAATCACTGTTCTGGGGGAAAAAAATACTAGAACCAAACCAAACACTAGAACCAAATTGTTTAACCAATTTCTTCCTTTCTCTCTCCCTCCCTTACTTTTTCCAGGATAAGTAACAGAGCTGGAGCCTCTTCCTGACTCAACAATATCTTTCTCCTTCCAACTATTCTTTTGACTGGCAGTGTGTTCTGCTTATAAATCTTCCACAAAAATTGGTGTTTGCTTTTCAAACCTTCAACTCCAAACACAATTCAGCCTTTAAATTTATTAGACTGTATTTATTTTCCCTGTATATTCTTATAAGTTATCCTGGCCATCTTTCCAGTTCTTCTTCACTCTTCATTGCTCATAAAAGCATATTTTTTTGCAGTTGCTAAGGAGGTCCTCATCTGTAAAACAAATAGTCTTCTCAGAAAGGCTAACTTTCTTCCCTGCTTTCTTGCATAACCCTTACAGTAGTTTGGTTTCAAATCTTGTTTCTTTTTGGTTTGTTTTTTTTCAGAGTGGGAAAGATGGCAAAAGACAGACACTGTCATCTCTTTTAAATTAACTGCTTGGTACTGGTGAAGTCAATAGGATGCATTCACTGCACGGTGAGCTATGATTAACCAGAAGCCTGACACACACAAACGACGCAAGCACTGGGAACCCTGGAGCAAAATCTCACGCTGTTACAGCACTCTGAGAGGCTGTGCCGATATCCCAGAGTCAGCTGTCATCCCCAGTATCAGTGCCCTGACTTTCACAGGGACTATTCAGCAGTTTAAGAATTGTAGGCACCTTACCACTGCTGAGAGAAATCAAACAATGGCTTCACAGCAGGATCAGTCCCAGAGCATTCCTTATGAAATTACATACTTTTAAACTGAGAAAAATATATAATTTAGAGGTAATTTTTTTTCTGCAATTGTTGGTGCTGCTTTCATTTACCGTAAAGGAGCAAGGATGCAAGAAAATATTGCCACCCACCCATAAGCACTGAAGAAGGAAACTACAGCAGATTCACTTGCAGGATGGAAGCTCTGTTTAGGATACCTCTCATCTCCATGGGGATTTTTATCTGTCTTTATAGGACTATTTGATGAAAAGGGGAGCTGACAATAATGACTCAAAAGGAAATATCTAAAATAAGGTTTTTGTCTACATCCACATTATTTGAGAAACACTGAAACACTTCCATTTGCACATACACAGAAAATTCACATCAGCACTCTTATCAATGTTCAGATTTTCTAGGCCTGTATCCTAGAGGAATTTGAGTCTCCATCTTGGATTTTGAACTCAATTGTCATTTCTTCTATAGTGTACTCTACCAAAACTTGTTGTTCTCACTCAGACACCTATTTCTGATGTGTAGACATCCAGAAAATCACATCTGGTTTGTCTCCACATTTGCTTGTTGAAAATAAGGCTGAAAGAAGCCTTATTTGCATTAAAATCTGGACAGTCATTCACTGTAATTCCACAAAGGCTGAATTTAGTTAAAAAAGAAAGCTAGAAAGGTTCAAGTCTAATGTGAATTAAACTAAGAATCTCCACCTCAGTTAATGTTAGATGCAAACCATAGAAAAGCCACAATAAATAATTTAGATATTGTCAAGCAAAACATGCACTACCTGATAAGGGAGCATTTCCCTTTTATTAACCCCTAATGGTAATTAGCTACTTACGTTACTAAGAGAGCTTCTCACCTTAAAAAACTTGCACATTGATTTGCTTTGAACAGAACAAACAACAAAAAAACTCAAATCCTGTGATATTGTCAACACTGAGCCTGACAATGTAGAAGCCAGAACTTCTTTGAAGATAATAGCTCCCATTTCCCCATTAGTGTCGTTTAAAAGTTTAAATTCCTACACTGAGATTTTACTAAATTTCTTGGGTTTGTTTGCATGTTTATTTCAGGCACACACTGAAAGTGGAGACTCAGAACTGTCATTATCTGCTTGCCTAGAAGTCCAGCCTCTCACACAGACCAATTCCAACATCCTTTCAGATATTACACACTTCCTTGACACCCAGAACTGTGACCTAGTTGAAAACACCCCAAGTCAGATGTTCTGAGAATCCCATTTATACATAAAAATACTCTCATTGCTCCTTCCAGCCACTGGGAGAAAAAAAACCCAACTGTCTCCAGAACCACAGAAATCACCTCAATAGAAACATGTGCAATGCACACCAAACATTTTGAAGTCACAGGCCTGTTAGCATTCTGGTCAGGACTAAGTATATTAGGCATCACTCCAACCTGGGTAGCACTAAGGGGGATATTTGCATAATGAGGTGCCCCAGCAGCCAAGGAGATGTGTACCTGATACTTCAGGACACATGGTGGGCATATGTGGGAGCATCAGAGTCAGAGACACACAGTTCCCATCCCCCCCCAGAGTTGCAGGCAACACCCATGGTGTAGGCAAGGCGTGGACAGTCTGCTTTAACTCACATATGGGTATGGGTAGGGGAAGACATTCTTTTCTCCCTTCTCCTTTGGTATCCAGCTGCAAGGAAATGGCCAGAGACAAGTCTGAACACGCAGATCATAGAGTCATAGAATGGCTTGGGTTGGCCAGGACTTTATAGGCCAACCAGTTCCAACCCTGCTGCCATTGTCAGGGATGCCACTCACCAGACCAGGTTGCTCAGAGGTCCATCCAACTTGACCTTGAACACTTCCACGGATGGGCTATCCACAGCTTTTCTGGGCAACCTGTTCCAGTGTCTCACCATCCTCACAGGGAAGAATTTCTTCCTAACATCTCCTCTCAATCTGCTCTCTTTCAGCTTAAAGCTACTGTGCCTTGTCCTATAACTATCTCCTCATACAAAAAGTCCCTCTCCCTCCTTTCTATAAGCCCTTTTCAGGTCCTGGAAGGTGCTGTAAATTCTCCCCAGAACCTTCTCTTCTCCAGGCTGAAAAAGCCCAACTCTCTCAGCCTGTCTTTCTATAGCAGAGGTGCTCCAGCCCTCTAAGCATCTTTGTGGCCTCCTCAGAACCTACTCTAATAGGTCCATGTCTTTCTAATGCTGAGGCACCCCAGACATGGACAGACAAGGGATGCAAGAGATCCCTAGAAACTTCCACGAGGGACATAGCCATTCCAGAATAAGGATGCTGGGTGAAGCCTGGCACCACTTCTAATTTTATCTTGAGAAGATCCCACTGGACTGCCTGAGAGGAGCTAAAGAAAGAAAGGAAATTTCAGCTGTAGCCACAATAAAGCTAAAGTATTAGTTCCAGGAATATCTTTACAAAGACCACAACAACAAATGATGGATGTTCCAGAAGAAAAGTACATAGTGTCGTGGAACTATTTTTAATCTTCAATACAAAATACAGTCTAGTGAGTCACTGGCACAGGTTGCCCAGAGAAGCTGTGGTTGCCCCATCCCTGGAAGTGTTTAAGGCCTAGCTGGATGCAATGTGACTGTGGAAAAGGAACAAAGATAATTCAGGTACTGTCCACTCTAATGCAGTGATCTAAACCAAAGATCATTCTTATTCTCTTTATAACTGATAACTGATACTAATAACATTGTGTTATTTGTAGTTCATATGAGCATTTAGGGAGGTCTTCATTGCCCATACTTTTTCTATGTGTTATTACTCAAGCATCTGGTTGAATTTTTTATTTTTTTTATGCATTAGCACAAATTTGAAGGAAACATGTAGGTGGTGACCATAATGCTTCCAATTGAACTGCACTAGCAAGCACACACCACAGTAGTTTAGAGATTAAAAATAGGATCATTTGGATGTGTGGATTTGAATATGATTTATGGATCACTTCCAGAGACATTATTGTTGCTTATCATTCAGATGGCTGTAAAAGTGAAGACTGTGAGGGAAATCATGCAAGAGATACATTGCCTGCAGAATGGAGAAAAACATTAAATCTTGAAGTTGCTGATGCAGCAATTAATATTGCAACCTTCACTGCCTCCAATGCACAGAAGAAAAGGGTAGGATAGCCTAGACGCCTGCTTCCCATAAATAACTGATTTCAAGACTTAAAGGGAGAGACAGGCTTAAACATTGCACACTAAAGCCCCTTTGCCTTTCATCTTGGAGGAAATGTTTAATTGGTGTAATCAGGAGCTTGTGCTCAGGGCTCTCGGGTTGCACTTGCTGAACCTACAGGCCTAAAAGACTGCAAAATATCAGGGCAACCACACGTTCAGCAGGGAGGAGGCTCTGTGTTGTCCTGCTGCTGTGTGACCAGGGACACTTGGTGTCTAAAGATCTCAACTACAGAAGCAATTACAGAGGATCACAACTTTCCACAGCTGAAATTCAGAGGCAACTATTTAGACAACCACAAACATTTTTTAGTGACTTTTTTTTCTTTTGTTGCATTGGTCCATCCAGAGCAGACTGTAAGTGCCAAACAAAAGGAAGTACTGGCAAGTGCTGGTTCTCCTTAGTTTGCTTTAAACAGTGGGCTAACTCCACTGGTTTCAGCAAAGCTCACCCTGATTTACAACAGCATAAGTGAGACTAGGATCATGTTGTTCATGTTTTATGTCCATCACTGTGAGGACAAAAAAAAAGTGTATCTGACCAAGTTGCCTGAAATGAGACCTTTGCTTTGGCATACCCTTTCTGACATGATGAAAAAGATTGTAAAGCACATTAATTCCTCAAAGCAGTTGATGTGTGGACACAGTCAACTCCATACAGAAACCAGTAGATTTAAATATACATGCAAATACATGCATGCAAATAATTGTCAGAATAAAATCTCAAACGCATTTGACCAGCACATCAATATCCTTACCTTCTTAACGAATGCTGTTTTGCTGAGAAAATGATGGCTCCTTAGCCAACAGTCATGGTTACTCTTAAATAATTTCTTTTTCACCTATGAGTTCATAAAGTTCAAATGAGACTTTTTTAACCTCACACATTTGCTATTTGTGAGTTGGTTAATAAAAGTAATTATCAATATTCTCACAGAACTGGAGTGAAAATTTAAACTCTTTTGTGTGCAGAGAAAAACTGTGCATGTTCACCAAGAAATTTTATTTCTTTTGAGAAATATCCCGATGACTGTAAAGTTAATAAGCCATTTCCAAACTGAGAAAGGGCTTGAGAGAGGGAAATAGACTTTGCTCAAAAACATGAAGTATAGTTGTCTCATAACCAGCTGTGAAGGTCAGAAGTTAATTAAGGAATGCATGTTTGCAAACTTTTAATTAAAGGGGCCAGTGTGCTAAGAGGGCAATCTAAGAATGAAATATAATAATAAGCCTAATTCAGCCTTACTGTAGATCTCCACTGGTGTGACACGTTTGGGAAACTGGAGTATGTACAATGGGATGGACAAGGTTAATTGTGGTATAACCAGAATTATGGTCATATTATCCATAGTGTGGATATCAGTACAGGACACAGTACAATACATGAGGATATAAATACACCAAACTTTACTCTAACTACCTTCCTAGCGCCCAACAGTACAACCCTGATGTGAACTCAAACATTGTCAGTTTCGACCTGCCTCTTCCAGCAAGATCAGGCTCAGCAACACATTATCAATGTGATGAACTCTGTATCTGGTGGATTTTTGGATTAATGAGCACATCCCATCTTCCTGAGGTGTGAAGAGAAGAAGCTCAGAGTAGTCACCCCCTTGTGCAGAGACGGGGAGCAGCACAGTCCCAGCTGCTCGGCAGCAAGAGAGTGGAAAGCAAGTGGCACACTTTGGGAACTCTGTATCTTCAGCTGTACCCAGAGCACACCAGTTCTGCTGGCTGCATTTTAAGGGGCTGTCGTATGACCACTGATCTGCTGGGCACATTTTCCTCAGTTCTGATGCCAACTGAAACAAAAAGTGTACCTCCCTCAGCAGAATGTCTAGAGTTTTGTTCAAATTAGGGCTGAAGTGCTTGGCCAACAGATAGCAAAGGGCTGCACACCCAGCACAGAGGACACAAGACCATCAGGAAGGCTTCCTCCACTCCAAAAAAAAAACCACAACAAAAAACCCAACCAACCAACCAAAAACCCAAAACAAAACAAACAATAAAACCCCACAAAATCAAAAAAAAAAAAAAAAAAAAAAAAAAAAAAAACACAAAAAAACCCACAAAACAGTACAGAAAGTCCTAGTTCGTTTAATTAATTGTCCACTGTCCACTTACTTAAGGGACCTCGTTACAAATATATCCTCATCACAATGACAGGAAATCTATCTGAAAAGTCTGCAAAAAGGCTATTAATGAAGAGAGTTTCTAATGCCTATGAGCTGAAATACCTTTTCACTCCTTTCGCCAGTAGTTCCTGTGGGTCATTTCTGGGGTCAGCAGTGGTGTGCAGAGTAAAGACTCTGCCAGTGCTGGAGAAGGAAAAAAAAAAACAAGAAGAAAAAAGTATTTCAGTATTGTCAATCTTTTATCCTTGAACGATACACTAGAGGCTGACATTTAATACCCTAAGGATATAGATGTTTGAAAGCTGGTTATTGTAACAAAGGAAACCATCCAAACTCTGCAAGACCAAATGGATCAGATAAAGCTGCCACTGAGATAAATCTGTTTTACATCCATTCTTGCAAAAGTTTTGCTAATCTATGTAGTTATAGCTTTCCTGGAGCAAAAGGAGAGAGGAAAAAAAAAAGAACCCTACATTACAGCAAGTCAACATGTTGCCCCTATTTGTAATCTCCAAAGTGTAATGTCATGGTTAGAGAACATTTTTCTCCTGGATCTTGGGTGAACTCTACTAAAATGAGAAAGATAAAGAAAAAATTGAGAAAAAAAACACAAAGAGTGAGAGAGGGCATGAGGACAAACATGCATGCTCTTTCTGGTTGAACTTCCATGTTAACATAGTTTCTGTTTGTTTAACACATGAATTCAGATCTTTCATAGACACATACTCATCTTCCAACCAGTCAGAAACTTTAACACCCACTCTTCATTATCCGGTATTTATACCGCCAGATTGGACTTTCATATGGAAGCCTGGAGCAATGCTGGTACAGATGGCAAGATGACTCTGAAGAGATTGATGACTCTGAAGAAATACACAGTATTAAGTCAGAAGGTGCAAATGTTAACATTCCAATGCAGAAAAGAAATATTCCTTGCATACACTTCCCAGGTTTGTTTTCTCATGCATTACAAAGAGAAAGAAAAAGCCCTCGACACACCTTGTAGCTGGCAAATGAATGATAAAATTACTTTAGTTTTTTTTGTATGTCAACTGTTCATGCCTCAGGTACTTAACCTTTACTTTAAAAACATGGTTCAGATCCTAGCCTTGAAGGTAGGTGGGAAGAGGGGGATGGTATTCCTGTAAATGTTTCATTTAACAAAGGCAGTTCTATAAGAAAGTTCAGTGGTGAGACTCTGAATGGTATTTATTGTTTCAGATTTCAGGGCTTCCATACATCTGCTGCCCATCAAAGGCAGATACCACATTCATATTAAGTGCCCTGTCTGAAAAGAAAAAAAAAAGCAGCACTCTCTTCTCCATGGCTCAGCCTCCAGGATTATGTGAGATGGGAAGCTGCAAGAAGTCAAAGTTCTAATTTGCTGTAAAGATGATCAACAAGAAAATCTCCTGTTATAAAGGGGAAGGGAAATTTTACTTATCTTTTTACATTCATGGATCCAGATTCAGAACTATCCCTATTCAGAAAAGCTCATAACACGTTCTTCTGTGTCTCCATGCTCAGCAAAGTGTCTAAGAACTTAGCTGAAGCAGAGACCTAAAGAAGAACCATTTATATTTACACTAACTAAGCAGTTCATTTTACCAGGCCCATTACATGATTTCTGACTTTATTAGGTCTGTAATGTATATTTCACCCATGGTGAGAAACATGCTCATTCATTTCTTATGATATCATAGTCTTCTCCATGGTAATCTGGTGCTATGTGAAGAAAAACAATAGAAGAGAAAACTTTTCATGCCAAGATGAAGACAGATAAGGAATTATGTTCAGCTGGGTGGGAGAATATATAAGAGGAACAAAACCACTGGTTCTGAGGATTTGATTTATTTAGTATCTGGCATTGGCCATAAAGTGTGGGTAATGAAAAGCGTAGCTGACCTCAATGCCTCCTTAGCAGCAATCAGAAATTCATTTCAGTGTGTGAGCATTTAATTAGCTTCACTGAGTTTACAAGACCTTCAGTCATTTTAAGATACTCGAGGCAACTACCCCACACATAAGATTACCCTGAATCTGGAATGCCAGCCACTTAGGAAGAATGTCTGGAGAGTTTTAATTGAAGGGGATTCCTTTGTTTTTATATCCATTTGATGTGCCATTACCATTTCCTCCACCACTAATTTACACCAAGGGACTCAACTATTCCAAACAATTGTTTTAATCAGTAAATTACAGAAAAACCTTCAAGAAAGTTTAAGGTTTTCTGTGTCTAGGAAAAGTCAAATGGCACTATTAAATTTTTACAGCTAATCTAATTGTTACACAGTGCAGTCATTGTACCACTTCAGGCATCTGGGGAAAGTCATCACTTTCTCCCTTCTTTTACAAAGGACCTGAAATGTATTTGCTGCATGCATTTATTGTATGCATACAGTAAATATATATGGAGTGGGATTAACTAACAGGAGGCAATTACTAATTTTATTATGGCTTCACGAGGTCTGTATATCAAGCTCCTCTCCCTGGCAGGGATGAGGAATTGCTAAATACAGCTAATTTCTGGGCTGATCTTATTTATATACTGGACGCTAATCCTCTTCACATATCTCATGTGCTTCTTTCTTCTCAGAGATATTGTCCCTCAGTGACGTCCTCCTAGCATTTCATTAAATGCCTTCAGCCTCAGTAAATTACAGCGCTTTAAAAACATTGAGTTTAGCATTTAAAAAGAGAGAGAGAGTTTCTGTACGCTGCCATGGGATAAGGTGCAGTGAAAATCCCATACAAGCTAACTGTACTTCCTAATCAAATGGGTGTAACAGATGGCTGCTAGAGCAAGCCATCACAATGGAAATATCTGCAGTTCTCATGGTAACGGAATCTGCCAGGTCTGAGGGATTTGCTGTTTTCCAGGACATCTGAGCTGCAATCTCTTTCGAGCTGTCTAGCAGTCTCAGTCTCGCTCTCTCTCACTCTCTCAGCATGATGGAGATAGAGTTGAAAGGTGGAGCCTGATTTTGCATTCCAGCTGTGATTAAAGACATGCACACACAAATGCACACATATGCACACGTACACACACACACACACAGAATCAATGGGACTGCATATTCATTATGCTATCTAGAACCTCATTAACCACTCAGCCAGAACAGCAAGAAAATTTTAATATTCCTCCGTCTTTAGGGAGGGAAAGAAAGAAGTGTAATGGGAGAGAGGGGGGAGAGAGGAAGATAGCATGTGTGTGGGGAATTAAGATTCATGAGACGTACCTTTTAATAAAGATATGGAGCAATGTTAAAACTAGCAGTTGTTTCCATTTCGTGGCAGTGTGTCAAGATGACTTAACATAGCAGAGTGAAACATCTGGCCTGAAAAAAAAAAAAAATCATTATGTTGAATTTCCAAAACATAATATAGAATCTATGGAAGAAGGAAAAGAAAAAGAAAAAATATAGCAACTGCGTACCTTAATACTAAGTAAAAGCATGTGACAGACCTCCTGGTACTGTGTAATTAGAAAGGTGATCCTTCTCATAAGGTGTAGGATAGCATAAAGACAAAGAGCTTTAATTATAAATCTAAAGAATTGGGTTTAAATCCATAGGGCTCTCTTAAAAGGTTCTTATATTTCTGCATGCAATTCAGAATCATCAGCAGGCAGAAAATAATCATTCATGAGACTTTAATAAAAGTCCTTTCCTTCAAATCCCTATCAATTTAAAGAAACAAGAAGAAGCATACTGCCTTCTTTGCTAGACTACCTGCTAGAAAGCACACAGAGAGTTGATTCACAGCTGCCTATTCTCTTGGGTATTTGAGCCTGAAGATCAGACAACATGTAAGAATTCAGCCGTGGCTCAAAATGGAAACAAAGACGACTATTCTTAAAGCAATGTGAAATGAAAAACTACAGGCTGTAGACTGTAGACCTTAGCATGCTGATCCACCACATTGTCCTTGAGGGTACTAAAGTTAAATATATGTGACAGCCAAAGAGATGGGGAAAATGCTTTCCAGAATAAAATGACCCAATCTCCTTTTTTTTTCGTGATGTAGAATAAGCCAGGAAATATAAGCTCCTCAAGTACCCACTCAAGAACTGGGTATTCTAAGATGGTGTTGCCTACCTAATTGTGCATCACTGAAGAACATTTTTATGTGACCTTTTCTCTGCCACGAGTCTATTCCTCTGCAGTAATGACTTCTGGATAAGAGATTTAATTCTTATGTTGGGTTGATTAGTTTCAAATAGATATCTAGGGTTCACTTGCAACAGTTCTGCGACAGGCCTCTTGAGAGGCCTCCAAACCTGTTAACTAGCTAGAAATAGCTGTTGCTGGCAAGCAAAGATGGCTGCAACAACAACAGCTAAATAGAGATAATAGTTTGCATTCAGCACCAAAACATACAGCAATATGAGGGGTACAGACAGTCATGTCTGCTCACAGTGAGCAACGACTTAATGCACAAGCAGTTCCTCACAGTGCAGTAGGGCTCCTCATGCTGCAAAGTGCAGGGTTCCTTAGCGTGAGTTAGCAGCACTCAAATCCATGTCTACTGTCTGCCACTTCTGTGCAAACTAAATAACACAGTTGTTCTTCACCTGACTATGAGAGGCAGCCACCCTTGGACTGACTTTCAAAAGTATGTCACATTCAACTGAGTCAGTAGAAGATTTCAGTTCCTTTCTTAAAATACAGCAGTCATTTGCAACAGGAAAAATGGTGCATGGTTTTACCTTTTAACAGTTCTGGTTGGGATGAGGGGGTTATAAAAGAACATATACAAGCAGTTCTGTTCATCCTCCCACTATATGAGGTACTGTGTGTCTGTTTCCCCATAAAGTCAATTAAGATTCACAATGCCATGGGCACACATACCTTTCTTTATGTTGCATTCAGCACTATTGTAGACACAAATTCTGCAAATACAGCCTCAATGTGGTTGGTTAAAAATTATTTTTCACTCAACTTGGAATACATCCAGGGCTAAGTAGCAACCATCCCAGCCTTAGTAATGATGCAAGAAACCAAGAAACTCTCTTACACATTCTTACTTGATAAAGCAGCTCTCCAAGTAACTAACTGTTCAACATTGCACTGCACTGCTATTACTGTCCTGCTGATATTTATTCAGAGATCAGAGTGTTCCTTGCTGCACGTTGTGTTGAAAGTTCTGACTCAGACTAGATTTGTGTGCTGTGCAGTGTGATCAATGGCGCTTCAAGCCATGGAGCCTCACACACAGAATTTATCCATTCCTGAGGTCTATTAGCTTCTCCTCAAACAGCTAATCTTAGCACACATATGAAACACAAGTCTACTTGCACAGAGCTCTCTTCTCTAGACATCATTTCCTTCCATTCAGAAACACTGTGTTGGTAAGTAATTTTTACTGTCATCTGACAACGTCTCTTGCCCATTGTTCACAGATGGTTCACTTATATGCATCCCTTAGCAGGAAGCCTGTCCCTCAGCCTGCTCACCCTACTTGCTTTGTGCCTTAAGCACTATGACTCTACCAGATTACCAAGTCTACTCATTTCTGCTATGCTTCTCGAATATGACATTCCTTGGAGATCAGGACAACAAGAAAGCCTCCTTGACTGTCTAAAAGTCTTTCTTTACCCCAGTCAGAGATCGAGCATCTGATCTTCAGCATTAGCAAACTGTACCAAATACCCGCATCTGGGTATCTCTTGCATCCAGTGTCAATCATGCCTTCCTAAAACACAGTCCATCTTGAGCCCTGATACACCCTTTCTGCTGGGATAACTCCATCGTGTACCTCTGATGCAGGAGATCTAGTGACTCCAGCAGACCTCACGGTCTACGGCAAAGCTGAAGTGGTCCCAAGCCACACTCTATGGTGATGCTTGTTAATCCTCAAGGTAGATCAGAGGGTTGCATTTCAGTTTTAGGATGTGACACACTTTTAACAGCTGAAGCTCTGAGAAGTCCTGAGTTTCTTTCAGTCCCAGATTGCTCCTGGTCCCCAGCTGACTCCAGCCCAGACAAAAAAATCATTGGTACTTAGAATTAGTGGGGTGGTGCAGGCTGGAATCATAAAACTCTGAAATAGACCCTGTTGCTATTTCAGTTCTAATTGCTCTCTTTGCTGCCTGGTTAGCAGACACTTTTCAATCAATTGCTGCATTTGTGCTGACAACACTGAATTACAAGAGTTGCTCTTGTCATTTCTGTGACCTCCATCTTCAATTGTTCTTGCTTTCTGGCCAGGAGGTAAGGGACCTTATTTCTAACACTCACAGCCATAAAGCAGGGAAGGAATCTTCCCATACCCAACAGCCCCAGATTCCCAGCTGCTACAGAGAGCACACTGCAAACCTGCCACTGCACATTAGTTGAGAAGCTGACCTGTAATACTTATGTGGGGATGGAGTCCTGTGATTTGTCATTTTAATGATAACCAAAAAAACCCCCAAAAAACTAAACATCCCCTTTTACTGAAGTTGTCTCTTCCTGGCAATTTCACACAGAGATCCCAGACCCTAAACTTCTCAGCCCACTGAGCTTTTCCCATCCCCTGCAGGGACTTCACACACTACAATGAATCCTCTCCAGTCAGCAGCTCCTGCAGTCCCGTGCATGCTTCTAACACCTGCTAACAGAGGGGATAATGGATGAGCCCTGCCCCACCCCTTCACACAAAGTACGGCCTTATTCTTCAGAAACACTGCTCAGAGCAGGATGCTCCGTTACTGGACACTCCTATAAATACACCACACTTTCAGATGGAGGAAGCGAGCCTGCTCTAGTAAATATTTTAGCAATGAAGTGGCATGGGGTTCTTAATGATTGTCATTTTTCAACATAAGAAGCACTCCATCAGAAGGTGCTCTACCCTCAAGGGAGAGAATGTGCATTCTCACACTAATGGGACAGCCAGCGGCCAACACCTTATCAGTATTAACTTTCCTTGATAATGTTTGGTTTTTCCTCCACTCCACCACCTAATGTTCAGGAAGCACTTGATTTAATAGGAAAGTTCATAATGTTAAGTTACAGACACCAGGAGAGGGAAGCCTGGTAGACTACAATTGGCAAGCAACAAATTATTAAAAATAAAAATCTTGGCTTTCTCTAGGATAAAAATGTTTTTGTCTTTGTTTTTTTTTTTTTCTTTTAAAAATGAGCTTTTGTCTCTGTGGTAAGCTTGGTGGTGAGCTGGAATGCTTGTGGTGATTGAGATGGGGAAAGCAGCAGAGCTTTGGTGGTCTGGAAACCAGTGTGTAAGCAAGGAGTGAGGGCATGCAAGCCGAGATATGACTCTGCTGACACTAACCTAGTTGTTTTATGGCGATAATACCAATTGCTGAGCACAGTAATGCTGCCAGGACTAACTAGGACTGCCTGTGACACAGGCAAAGAGAAGGATAGTATTTTACAGCACGCCTGAAGTCCAGGCAGGAGAGCTCCATGGCAACATGCAGGGGTCTGTTATTCTTCCATTCACTCTCAAGTGCAGTTCCTGGCATTGATATGATCTCTATACCATGAGGCATGAAGGATCTTTGCTCCTCTTTCTCTCCAAGCTGCCAAGTTGCAGCTCTTTTCCTCAGCCTTATCCATCCCTAGAAGTGGGGTTGAGAGAGTAACATGTCTCTGCAAAACTGTTCTAGGATGCCTTATGAGAAAAAAGGAACTCCGGAGGATGGTTTCTGCAGGGCCTTGAAAGATTTTTCTGTGGCAAGCGATAAATAACCCCAAACCTGCAATGTGCAAACAGTTGCTAATAGGTTTAACTTCATGCATGTGATGATTTCTAGAAATAAGATATTTCACAGGTATGTGCACACACATACACAAAAAAAATAGTCCTGGCTCCATCCCACACATCTTTGCCTGTACTAGTTTGAAAACTGTTTGCAATGACTGGAACAAAGATCATACCGTATTTCCTTTAGATAATGGAAGAGAAGAACAAAAATCAGGACTGTGGCAAGTGCAATATTTCATTCTTTCCCTTGCATACTCAGCAGAGTTTGTAATCAAGCTTCCTCACTTGAAGACACCCTTCCTGCAAGTATGGAAATGGGTAGTGTCTGTTTCTCAGATTTGTGAAATGTCATCTTATCAAAGCTGTTATAAAAGAGACAGGACAGGACAGAATGTCACCTGCCTGTAGAATGTGTGCTGTTGCTTTCCTGCAGAGGTGACCTTGGACCTCTCTTTCACTTCCAAAGCTTTATGTGTCTTGATCATTTAGATGCTAAGTTTGTAGGAGGAACGGAGAAGCAATTTTTACTGTATGTAAAGTGTACAGCACAATGACACCATCTCAGGTGAGGTAATGTGCCTGTATAAATACTTTCCTTTTTTTTTTATGTAAAGCTTAAAACATCTGCAAAGACATCAAAAGAGGAATGAGCATGCTACATAGTAACACAATGCAGCTGACAACTGGCTGATCTAAGATTACTTGAAGTCCTCTTGCAAGCTTTTCCTCTCACCACTCATCTGTAATGTCATTTGGTCAAATTCTAAACAAACGTGGCACGATACAAAACAAACAGCTGTGGTTCAAAGGGAGCATGCAAGGCACAGGCCCTGGAGACAAAGCCCAGAGGAGAAGCAGAAAAGGGACATTTCTAGCAGGAAGTGTGAAGAACTCACACAATTATCAGAACTGCACTTTTGCCTTTCAAATCTAAGGAACAATGAAGAGCAAGACAGAACACTGAAAGACACGTCCTTTTTCTTTTTTTTTGTCTTTGTATATCCTTTGTAATAAATAAACCTTCCTATTTCAATATTTGGCAAGTGACAGAGTCTAAAAAGGAGCAGGAGAGATAATTGATATTAACAGGAGAAGAAGGTGCAATTAAAAACAGGCAAAAACTATTCCTCCATAAGAGGTTCTAACTGAAAAAGGTTATTACTCAGATCTTTAGGTTGACACCTGAAATCAAATCACCCTTAATGTGAACATTACTACAGGGGAAAAAAGCCACTGTAGACATTAGGCTCTGGATTATGGAAGAAATGAGGTTTGCTTCTGACCTTACTTTTCATCAATTTAAAACAACAAAGAGATCACAGTTTACTCTTGGTAAGCTAAACTTTCCATAACAGCAAGGGGTTTTCCCTGTTCTTAAATATTCTCCTGCTCTGAACTGGAAGAGGATGCTGGATTGTTTAGGAAAAGAGTTTCTTCCTGGTCTCAGTTCCTGTTGTGCTTAGCTATTTTCCAGAGGTCTTAATATACATTCATCCTACACAGAGACAAGAAAAGGAAAACATTTTTCACCTGAACAAGAGGCTCTGGAGAAACAAAACTGTCTGGAATAAAAGCTGAGAATCCATGCTTCAGAACAGTTTGCTTGCATTTCTAGTCCAACTCATCAGGCAAGTTTAAGTATTTATATTTCCCATCTAATAGCAGTCCACATTGTTGTAGCTCACAGGAGAGTTTTTGGCGTCTGCCAGTCTAAATAAAATGATTCAAAACTGAATCATTTCCTGCAATTTTATTTCATAGCTGAATGCACACTATAGCAAGATAAGGCCACAAACACATGGGACTACCTCCAGAAAGTCATCTAACCCTCTGGGTTGCTTCAAGTGGAAGCTCTAACTGGCTACAGTAGATTTTGTTATTATTATGGCATGGAAATATACCTGCAGGAGATGGTCAATGACCAGTGGCAGCTGAGACAGGGCAGTAATCACATTGCAACTGGATTTTCCACCTACTGCCAGAGAAGAAAGGGATGCTTCCCAGTCTCTATCTCAGCTCTTTTAACTGAGGGATCAATATCACCGAGACAGAGGGAGAAAGACAAACAACCAGCAAACAGAAAAGCAACTGCGGGCTGCCACACTCACGGAGAAGGGAGATAAAAGCCTGCTGCACTCTGAAATCTAATATACTCACTCACCTGGAATGAGTCTCCTGAAAAGGGCAAGCCTGCTCAACATCCTCAGCCAATACCCCCTTCCACAGATGAAGCACCAGTATTTGGAAAGCTCTAGCCTTCTTAGGCTCATTAAAATCTAACTAGCATTTACAGCTCACGTCAAGATGAGGCATCAGCAGAAGCAGGACCCTGTAAATTATGCTGTGTAACCAATGTGCTACAGAACAGGCTCCATTCTCCACGAGACATACACTATCTTTTGAGGAGCAGGTAAGGGATGTGTTGTCTTATTTGTTACATGAGACAACAAAGTACGCTTTGGGTGCTGAAGACACTTCTGAGAAAGCAATTACTGAACAACATCTCAGCAGAAACAAGATCTGCTAGAAGACCGAAGTTTCAGACCAATGTAATGTGCCTTTAAAAAGTACCATGTCTATACTGCTGTACTGCTTACTTTCTGAAGCTAAGCCAGAGGGATGTACATAGTAAGATCTTTGTCTCATTTCAGGGAGGATACAGGATAAAGATTCTGTGCCAGTAATCTTCCCTGGATTAATGGTTTCTCTTTTATCTGCTGTATTTCTGCTCAGATGTCTTTGCTCTGAATGAGTCAGTGGAATGCAAATGATGAGTACAGTCAGTCTGAAAATATTTAAATCTAGCTTTCTACTGCACTGCAGGTTTGTGGGAAAAAAAATACACACATATAAATATACATGCAGAATAAAGGGCAGATGAAAATTACAGATATATCAATAATGAAAAAAAAACCAAACCACTGGGGGGTCAAATTGACAAGAGATTCATTTTTCTGTTCCTCCTTACTTTCTTTTCTTCTCTTTTTTTTAATTTTTTTTTCCCCACAAATATCAGCATTTAGATGCTTGCTATGAATGGGTGAGTAAAATCTGCAACACTCCTTTTCTTATCCTCAGACACTATACAAAAACGTATCTGTTAGAATAGGAACTTGTTTTTGTTCAGGTTGCTAAATGCCCTATCTTTATTATCCCCAAAAGTATCTTCCCAAAGATAGTATTCTTAATCCTGACAAAGCAGAAACCAGGCAGTCTAGGCATGATTTCATTGGATTTTCTCTCTTTCCTTCTTCTATAACATATTTTTAAGATAAGACTGGATGTGGCACTTAGTGCCATGGTCTAGCAACTGCAGTGATAGTGGATCAAGGGTTGGACTTGATGATCTCGGAGGTCCCTTCCAATCCAGGTGATTCTATGATTCTATGATTTCAGGTTTTTTCATCCTGTTGGGGTGTGGTTCCTCTCCTCTTCTTCTTAGGGCATAGGTTTCCCCGTAGCAAGTGATAACATTCCGTAAGCAACCAGGTTAGGGGGGTTTTTTGAGCTGCATCTCTGTTTGAGAAGCCATGAGAGAACTCATGGGATTTTGTCATGGTCTTCAGCAGGAACTGTCCTCAAGAGGTGGCTGCCCACAGGGTTTTTACAGTACCTAAACAGCAGCACAGAGGATCTCCAAAAGCTGGAAGGAGGAATTGGAAGGGAAAGACTGGATAATTTCCTGGGCTTTTGCAAATTTTGTGAGAGTTGCCTTCAACACACAAGGCTCAGTAAAAGACCTGTCCTCGAGTAAGCAGCACCTTTCTGATTAAGGATGCTGTAAAGAGTAAACTCTTCGTCAAGAAAGAAAACACCAGTATTAACTTGGTATCTACTACTGTACTTAATAAGAAATTAAATAGCATCATAAATTGTGCAATCAGAATCATTTGCAAGAGAATATTAAGCCCTCTAGCCCACCATAAAAGAAAAGAAATTCTCCTTCTGAAAAGCTGCCTATAGAAAGCTGCAAAAAAACAAATAAAACAAAGATTCATATTGTCTACGCAATTCATGTGGGACTTAAGAATTAGTTAGCAGGAGGAATCTACTTTTAACAAAAAAAGAAGATATTTCTATTTTGATGGCTTTGTAAGAAACCACCTTTTCTTCTAAATTTTCCTTAAAAATTAATTTTGTAAGACTTTTATATTGAATTTGTATTAAGCACTGAATTTTCAAATGTCATTTTAAAAAAGTCTTAATTCACGACAGGTCTGGTTTTCAAGACAAAAAAAATAACTTAGTTTTCCATCAGTTTTCATTGAAAAAAATAGAGAGGATTTCCTGAAGAATGGAACCAGCAGTTTTCAAAACACATCTTTTAAAATGGTAGAATATTGACAAAAATTAAATTTTCAGGTGAAACATCCAGATGTTCCATAAAATAAGCCTTTTTTTTTTTTGTCCTCCTGTTCCCAATAAGAGGAGACACTTTCAAATCTCGGTAGTGTGTTTTCAGGTCTGTTGGAGCACTGCACCACCACAGGACCAACAGCTGGGTGTGAGGAGCAGGTCTGTCATTGTGCAGTTCTCATAAGAACACCTAACAAACTCTTCCAAAGAACTGTGAAACTACATTCTGCCCTGTTATGTTGTGATTAACTGTCACCCAGTAATGCTCAGAACTTCTTCCAGGTCTTCATGAATGATGGATGACTAAGGTACTTCTGGTAATTTCCAAAACTTCCACAAATGTGAATCTCAGGACCAGGACAGCTTAAGCAAAAGGACAATGAGAAATCAAAACCTACCTTTGCAGTGGAACCACACATCTGCTCTCCAGAGGAATTAATGAAGGAAAGGAATCACTGTGGCCATTTTTACACTGAAGACAAGCTAATGATGACCTTCCTCCACAGGCTAGCCAGGTCATTCTGCAAGGCTGGTGCCATCAGCTTTGCTAAGAAAGCTGCCCATAAGCAGGGGGATCAAGATCTATCCGTAATTATGTTTTGAATCAAACTAGCTAGTCCCTGCTACCATGAAGCATCCTAATGACACTGACAGCAATCCCCACAAATTCACTAGTCTCACAACAGCCACATTTGTTTCAGCAGGACAAGGCTCTGCTATGTGGACAAGGAGCTTGCAGCCTCAGATTTATGCTTCAGATGGCTTTTATCTGTCTTTTACAGTTTCCTGAAAACCACTTACAAAGCACGACTCACTTCAGCTTACAAGACTCCTTATACCCATGAGCATCTGCTTCAGTTATAGGTAAGAAAACGAGACGTTTTTTGGTTAACCTGCCAACAAATTCCTGTGTGAGACTGCTGCTTCCCCACATTGGTGGCCAGACTTCCACTGTCAGCACCTGAATATGATCTCCATCTTGCAATTTATATAGTATTTACAGTGTTACAGAAATGCACAGTTGAAATGCAGTTATTATTCTTATCTCATTGGAAAGACTGCATGCATTTCCCTCCTTGAGATCATCTTCTCCAAGGAGTCATTTAAAGTAAAACTCTCGCGTTCTGAAAACGTGTCTTCAGCATGAGATCTGAGTATTTTCTGTCTTGGACACAATAAAAGCAAGAAATTGAATCAAAGTGTATTCCTAAAACAATATACTTCTCCTGCCCACTTCTCTCTCTTTCCTACTCAAATACAAAACCCTGGAAGGTGCCAATTTTCAAACTCACTGTACAGCATGAGACAATATTTAGAAGCACGGTGCATAATACAGATACTCTACAAATATGTTCAAGCAAACAAAAAATTAGCATTTCATGGCTAGGAGAGCATATTTTTTAGCCCAGTCTTTAACTTAATAATTTCTTCCCAAGAAAATTCAGCCTATATGCTATTAAATAGTTCCTAGAGTCCTAGGTCAAACCAAGTGAGAAAATGAATAGGCCCATTCATGCTTCAGACAGGATAATTCTGGTAAAACTGGTGCTGACAGTGTTAAAGAGCAGTGATGGAGGAGTCTAGCCTTGTCACTCTAGTTGTGACCATGAGTGACAAAAAATGTGTTTCCTTTTCCAGTGAACTGATCTTTCGAGTTTGTACAACCTAAACTGTGCTTACGTCATTTGAAATTCAAGGGAGTGAAGATTCATGCACTCAAGCGCATGCTTTGTTTGAGCCTGCCATGAGTCTAGCAGAGCAAAATGTACAGAAGAGCTGGTAATTTTAAGGTGCTAAAATAAGAAGGGTGGTACCAAAGTGTGAAACCAACCCGTGGTCTTACCCACGCACTGCCTCTACCTCCAAACTCCTCTGTGATCCTAGATCACCTGATCTCTAAATACTGTGGGTCCTCACCTGCATTGGGGTGCAGTCTGCCTAGTGAGTGGGTTCACTTTGGAAATGGTCCTTTGGTGCATGCCCATATCCTCCTTGTTCTGCAAAGGGAACCTATGGAGCGGGGAGGAATCTCCAGGTAACAATGTAGAAGAAGTAAAACAAAGCAAAAAGACTAAAGCAGCAATCATAAAGAACCAGGAAAACTGTCATAGACTAAAGCCCATTCTCAGTTGCAGCAATATCCCTCTGCCTCAACCCTTGCTTCAAATCATGCTAAGTATCAAAGAAGCATTTTTCTCACCCAAATAGAATTCCATTTTTCCTTAGAAAGGCACTAAATCCAATGAATTAAACATTATCTTTCACAACAACAAAGAGAAATTAGTATCTCCTCTTACTTTCTTTTTCAGCAGGGCAAGGTAGAGACTTCACCCCAGACAGACAATGCAAATAGCTCCCATAGGTATTTCCTTCACCACTCCTTCAGAGGCACCATATTAAAAGTAAACTAATGCTGTAGGCAGCTTCGGAAAATTACTTCAATGGTATTTATTGCTTTGATAGGGTCAGTGCACAGTATGTGCATGTTGCCTTTTAAACATATGTTTCAGGCAAAGAATCAAAGCTAATTTCAGTGTGTGAAAAGCAAGCAGATTTCATTACTGATTGTGACTTTAACTTCAAAGTGATAAGGATGCTGGATGTAGGTTCTCAAAACTAAATGTCCAAATGGGAATTTATGATGTAGAACTTCAGCTTTATCATCCATGGGCTTCAGTGCAGAATGAAGAAAGAAATTCTCTGCTTCCAGGAATCTCACGGTTAACCCACAAGCCAGCTGACTCTTTTTCCCTCTCTCTAATTCTCCCTGCAGCTATTTCCTCTCCATGACATGTTAAAGCAAGAATGGCCATTGGCATTAACCACTTTTGGCATCCAAGTAGTGAATATGAAAGAGATCTGATTTTTTTTTTCCCATCACTACAATGCAGCCCCACTTTGACTCTTTGCAGAAGTGTCAGCAGAATTCATAACAAGCTCAACACAATTTGAGTTGCAAAGTACAATAAAAGGCCTGCTGGTAAGTATTTTTTGTTTTGTTTTTAATGAGGATTCCTCTCATGCTATTGCAACAGATCTAGTTCCCAACTTCAGGCAGCGATGTGTAATAACCCTTCCTACGTGGTGCATGGAAGGAGGTGGACCTGTAAAATTATTAAAAGGCTGCAGGTGTAAGCAGCAAGAAGTGAATGAATGAAGGCTTTGTCCAATGTTTTGCACAAGATCAGATTCAGGATAGACTATCACTAGTGGTAAAAACCAGAAGGTTTAAACCCAGTAGCCTAAAAATAGGTATCTAACTCAGGCTTAGATAACTAAGGTGACCACATTTTCCGGAAGATACTTTGAGTACATATTTAACTTTGAAAGCAAATGTAGCTAATTCACTACTGAAGAAAAAGCTTAGATATCTGTAAAAATTCTTATATGTGCACATTAACATGTATAAAAATGCATATACACATTCAACTAGTAAGTATATATACATGTGCATATACATACTTATGTACACTGCTGAATCAAGACTCCAGGGAGCCTAATTTGCACAGTGAGAGAGCTACCACAACTTCACTTCGAGTCAAAGAAAAGTACAAGATTTTGAAAATAATCAGGCCTTTTTTTTTAATGCTCCTGTCCACAAATACAGATATGCACTCAGTTTTGTGAGGCTTTGTCCAGGTCTGTTTAACAGCACCACACTCCCCTAGGTTCAAATGACACCTTTGAAACAACTGGAGCAGTACATGACACCTCTTTATTATCATCTCAACAAGAATGATAACAACCTCCTCTGTTTGGTGAAATACCCATGGGAATTTTACCCAATTAAGTGAGGATAACGTTATCTTTCATGATTTTAGCTGGCTGTCTACCATTTCCATTGTATACTTGGTAGTCAGTTACAAAGGACGCAATATCCACTGAAGGAAAATGTACAGACAAGGGGTTAGTCATTTCAAGAGTGGAGAAAGGGAGGTAGAAATCGAAGGAAGAAAGAGAAGGATGACACAGTGCAATTGCTCAGCTTAATAGCACAGCTGCTTAAACAACTGAATAGCAATCAACGGGTTAGTATTCAATCCAAGTTTAGATCGCATTGAAATCTATTAGAATACTGCATATAATGAATGACTCTTACTTATTTGGTATTCTATCTTGGAATTAATCAGCTCAGTTGTTATGCAGGGGGAAAAAAATTAAAAAAAAAAAGTCAGTGAGTAGACAGGCCCAAAACCAAGAAAAACAACCACCTTGATTTCCCTGGTGGTTCACAGCCTCACAGTACTCAACAACACAGGCTGAAGCTGAACACTGTGAGAAACAATGCAAGTTAGAGGTTTCATGGCTTTTTGGGAAGCAACCTGGTTTTGCTCATGCACAGGTTTGCTCCATCCCTTCCTGGCTCTCGCAGTGCTCACAGGGTTGTACCATCTGCTGGAGCACAATTCAGAGGTAGCTTCAAAGTGATGATGATAGCTCTGGGAAACGATAATCTTTGGGTCATAGAAAGATGTACTGCAGTGTATAAATAAGATAACTGAAAGTGCTGAGCAGGGCATGTTTGCATTATGAAATGTACTTTCTTTTTTTCTTGTACAAAACCTGCCTTGAAAGCATGGGGAATGCAGCAGGATTGAAAACCAGAAGGAAAGCAACATAGCCCCAGAAGCTGCACAAAGGAGAAGAGGGATGCAGGAATGGTAAGCTGTAGTATTATTGACTGAGGAATGATAAAAGAGGAAGGAATTCAACAGTTACATCTCTTTCGCTTGGTGCAATGGCATGAGATCAAAGGCTTACATTCACATTAGCCCAGAATAATGCATACTCCATAAATGATGCAAAGCTAGGCTACATTCCCAGGAAGTGACAATGCCTCAAGATGCCCCTTTGCTAAGTTTAGGTCAAGGCAACAGGCTCCTGCATATTAAATCTTTTTCAAAGCACATAGACATAGTTAAACCACTGGCCATGGAGATAGACTGCATTCAGGACAGGTATGATGTGCTCCATCGGCTTCTACTTTTCCAAACGTAGTCAATTTTCATTCATTTCTTTTCCAATTGCTACTGGTATTTCAGAGGATTCAAACTGTCCACCTAAGCACAGAGAAGCTCAGGCTAAGAAGCTGGATTTGATTTTATTTGTTTAAAAACAAGTATGAGAGAGGAAAGCATTAGAAGATAGTCAACTCAAATTCCAGAGGTGTGGGTCAGTCCCACCTCTGCACTGGCCACCTCTGTGACCTCGATCAGCTCACTTGGGACAATCCCTTTAATGACTGCAAAGCAAGAAAAAGGTCAAATGGTTCTTGAAACCCCAGGTTCAATTTTTTCATGAGATACATTTGTCAAAGCCACCTAAAGATTCAGAGCAGTGATGGTTGTACCTTGATTCCTGGGGTATCCAGCTATTGTAGACACCTTAAACAAAACACCACCAGGACACATCCACATCATAAATTCCTCTAAGAAACCTTAACCTCCAGGACTCTGTATTCCACTAGTTAAATGGAGATGAATAATTATTTTCCTCACCTTTCACGGTTTGGTTAGTGCAGGGATGCGTTGCCATACCAACAGCAATCCAGCCTGGCCATAGGACAGGGCTGGAAGTGTGGAGGTGCACACATCCCAGGCCAAGAAAAAAAATTCTCGTCTGTCCCTCCCTGCTTTCTTCCCTCCCTGCCTCCCTCCCTCCTCTCACTGGAAGAGAAGCAGTTTCTCTTTGTGAGAGAGCACAAAGACGAAGAAAGAAAAGGAATTGTCCATCAAGCTCAGCAGAGCCTCAGGGGCTTTCAGCAGAGGATGCCACAGCCTATGAGGAGAGTGCTGAAGACTGATTTTAAAAGGACAGTTCAACCCTATCTACATTGAACTGCCTCCAGCAGCCCCCAGCCTGTGAAGAACATGTAGCACTGAAAGACTCACTGACATCTTCTCTTGTTTTTCTTTCCACAGATCAACACTGCTTCTCACTCACAGGGAGAGTGAAGTCCCTCGCTATTCCTCTGCCCAGTGCCACAGCCCTTGCTGTACTGCCGGCACCCAGACCCTTACTGGGAGCTCGTGGTGGGCACTACTGGTCTGGTGGGGCTTCTGGGTCCTTCTTTACTTGCCAAAAATGTCAGCGGATCTGTAAACGTTACTTCAGGGAAGATGTAACAGATACATTCATTCCCTGCCAGTGGCTGTAAATCCTGCAGATCCAAATAGGGGTTCTAGCCAGTACTGGAGGAAAATGAACCACGTAGACAGTGCCAAATCTGTGTCCCATTCCAGACACCCTTTCCAGGACACCGGAACCAAAAAGGGACTGTCAAAAAGCACAGAGAACAAGTTGATTATGAGAGGAGACTGGAAAGCATATGAGAGAGCCACAGAAATGTCTCATCTAAGGGCAGAAACAATAAAGTTGTGTTTATATTTATGTACATATATATATGTCTGTGTGTGTGTATACAGTAATTAACAGTGTGGAAAAAATAGAATAGGACCTTCCAGTCACCTTTTCCCATAGTATAAGAGGAGAATGAGTGTAAACAAGAATGGAGCAAGTCAAAATTACAACAGAGCTATCAGACAACACAGCTATTTGGTATCCCAGACCACACAATCCCACTGAGACTACATGTTCCATCATGCTCAAAAACAGAATCAGAGATCTTTGAATATCTAGAGGTACAATTATCTATTAAAAGTAAACAAGCCTCAGGGAAGTGTAAAATTCCTTGGAGTGCAGGAGGATAGGAAAACATCCATTCATCAGAGAGAATGACAAATCATCTGTGAAATGAGTAATCTTCAAGTACATGCTTAGGTATCTACTTCAAGAGGTGTTGACATGCATTTACCATAAGAAAGACCAGGTCTTTATGTCACTGAGCCTGTGCTGGCCTTTGGAGACAGAGGTGCTAAACCAAGGTAGCATGGAACAGCAAAGTGAGAAGAAAGGAAGGAATTGGGTGAATTAAGACTATTGCTGCAGTTTAAGGCCCTCCCCTACCCATGACATACTCTTTGACCCTGTGTGGCCAATCCATCACTGCCAGCTCTTTGAGTGGGACTGTTCGCCAGGCAATTCCTCTTCTATTCACCACATGACCCACTGGCAAAGGGTCCCTTCACCTTGCACCTATTCCTCAGCCTTCTCTCCTCACCTGCCTGCCCCTACCTCTGCTCTTACAGTCTCAGATCTTCCCCATATCTTGTCCAGTCCCAGCTTTCACTGCAGGTGGGTATTTTCCTCATTGTGCTTTTTGACCAGACCTACATCTCAATAAAAAGAGGAACTCTTGGTCCATCACCACAGCTGTCCACCCTTGACTCACAGCCCTTTCTCTTCATCTCCCTGTGACCTAAGTGTTTGTCTTTCACTCACCTGACAGTCTCTCCATTTGCTCTGGCTCTTGATCTACAAGACCAAGTTGGCATATTTCTCCATCTTCCCTCCCTCAGGCCCCACATTCTTTGGTGTCCTGATCTTCAGACTATAATGATGGCAATGAGTGAAAGAGTTTGACATAACTAATGCAGTGAGAGCTAGGTCAAGAGAGTAACAAAGTTATACACCTATGTTTAATATCTTCATAAGTGACCTGGAAGACGGGATCAAGTGTATCCTGACAAAATTTACTGGTGATGCCAAGGTGAGTGGGGAAGTGGGTACTTCCAAAGGGAGGGGCAGGGAAGCTGCCATGTGAGGAGAGGCTGAGTGAACAGTATTTGTTAAGCCTTGAAAAAAGGAGGCTTAAGGCAGACCTTATCACCATGTTCCAGTGCTTAAAGGGTGGCTGCATAGAAAATGGATAATGGGTACAATTTATTCCTGGGGAGGTTCCAATTAAATATAAGAGGAAATTTTTTTCACAATGACAACAATTAGCCATTGGAATCATCTCCTCAGGGAAATGGTGGTTTTCCCAACACTGGACACTTCTAAGATTCAACTGGTCCATGTGTTGTTCCATCTTGTCTAGATCCTGCTTTTGCCAGGAAAGGTTGGATCAGATGATTCTTCTAGTCCACTTCCAACCTGGCATCCTTTGATTCAATTATTCTTAATACATTTTTTGGACTGAACATCTACTAATATTTTTTCTTTACGAGCTGAAGACTCTCTTCTACCATACCCTTATCAAAGCCTCCTGAATGAGTAAACATCCACCTCTTGGGAACCTCAAGAGCTCTCACATGAAGAACAGGTTTAGCCGCTCTTTGAGACATTTTGTTAGAATGGTTGTACCACTTTTATAAACTAACCTTGCTAAGAACTGTGAAGTTTGGGTGTCTAGGAACATATCCACTCATTTCCAAAAATTTGTCATGAAGAAGGGAAAAAGCTGGATTTTTTTAAACTATGCTGCTGGCCAAGATGATTGTAGGGATGAAGTAGATGAGCAGATGCAGACCAGGCACGGACTCCTGCTTTTCTTGATGGAGCTACGCTTAAGTGAAGTCCCTTCACCAGAAATAATAAAATGGACATGTATGACAGCATCTGAAAGCTATTTCTGGATATACTTCAACAAGAGCAAATGCATTAAGGGTGGACGAGTGTTTTACAGGAAGAGGCGGCCACAGAGAGGTTAGGAGAGCATGGAGGCCTCAATTAGGGGGAAAGGAATATGAAAAGGAAGAAAGAAGAGAGGCAGCCAGTCCCACTGATAAAATGGGGAAGCTCTGCCACGGGTCAGAGTTTGTAATCATACCAGCCTCCTAGATTTTATTTCTGTACAGGAACTATGCTGGGAGCACAGCTGCTAATCCCTGGATTTAAAAAATTGAACGGTTAAGTTAAAATGAGGGGAAGTAAAATGTCATTATAAGGAATGAAAATAAAATGTCTTGATCAAGCACCATTATATCAAGAGAGATGAATGATTAAACAACAGCCGTAGCTACATCAGTACAACTATTTTTCTTCGCCTTCACAATTGTAGGTTTAAGAAATAATAGCTATGAAGTTTGTCTAAGAATGGCATTAACTACTGTTTTGTATTGATGCTAAAAATAGAATAGATTAATACTTTGTCACTGTATTTTCCTTAGCTACATGTATAAATATCATTAAAGCTTTAAGGATGTACACCAGGTAATTGCTTCCTTGAAAAGTCCACTAGACTTCTTATGCTTTTATGCTACAGAACAAACATCAAAAGAAAGGCTATAGACCCAGTTTCCAATGTAAAAGTCATTTTTCCTTCACCTTTTAAAATGAAAAAATGTCCTCAGGGAGCAAATGAAAATTATACAAATTATACTGCCGAAGCCAAAGGAGAAGCTCCTCAGTGAATATGGGAATAAGTTCCTTAGCATTGTCATCTCCTCACTGTCTCACAGGCATGCCAGAGGCACACAACACAGGAAATGCCAGACACCCATTTGCAGTAATTTCAACAACTCCAGGTCCCATCCTCACTCTCCAAACATCTTGGAAATGATCTTTCTGCACAATGCTGGGTGGTCTGGTGACCTTTACAACGTGCCAGCTACTTTTGGGCTCACATTTACAGCTCCACCACTATCAGCAGAGAGTCTTCCATGCTTTTACAGCTTAAATGCAGCCTTCTTGCTCCACACACAGGCCTAAAGGGTTCAGAAAAACATAGCCCGCATTGCCTGATACTGCTCTCTGAACCAGACTCATCAGACTCTTCTTGAAAGACTTGCTCCTGCATTTGATTCTCACAGGATCTGCCTCCTCCAAAGGTACTCCTGTGTGGCTTCTGCACAGCCCTAAAGAGAGGAATCTGAGCATCATATGAAATTCTTAACGAGGTGCCAAGCAGTGCTTCTCACTTTCATTTTATCCCTAGAAGTGACACATCCCAACACTCAGCCTGCCTTCTCCACCAAACATAATGCCTTGGAAGGCATCCTTGGCCACTGTCTTTCTAGGTCTCTGGCAAACATGTTCCACCCAACACAGAATTTCATTGATCACAGCTTTTATTGATTTATATGTGTCTGCATAATCTGCTTGTGTTATTTGCTAGCTCACCAACAGAAGGGTCAAATTCATGCTGGGTTCTCTTTTATAATGTTGCTACAAAAAATTGCTAGCATCAGTAAAAGGAATTCTTTCTTGTTACTGGTCTCAATTAAATTAGTTAGGAGCGCACCCCAAGCTGAAGGTGTGGGTGGAGAGGCACACAGAAGAGCAGTGTTTGACTCAAAAATGCTTTCGCCTTGGAGGCTGTCCTCACCCAAAACCTAACGCTTATTTGATGGGAAACCATAGCAGAGATCTCCTCTGGCCTTCCCAGATGGAAACAAAGGGGTTTCACCTCATGAAGAGGAAATATAAAAATATATACATATCTATATAGAGATAAATTAATATATATTTACACATATGCATAATCTTTAACACATATATGGAGGCTTTAGGTTCACATGGTTGGACAAAGGGCTTTCTAAAGGAAAGATTTCCTTTTCTAAAGGAAATCACCCTGCTGATTTTGGCAGGGTGAAGTGTGCCCTGATTAAATATATGACCACCCACCATTTTCACAATGGAATGTTCAAAGGAATGCTCTCCTCCTGTGAACCACTGACTTCTGGGATGTCATCTAAGGTCCACCTATCAGTGCAAAGATCACTGCTGACTTCAACAGGATCCAAAAACAGCCTAAGCCTCTCTTTTAAAACCAGCTTTTGGAAACAGTTCCTGCACCTGAGTCAAGTTTTGTCTGCTTTGTTACCGATTTTAAATAATGGGCATCTTAGACTCCTAGATGGATGGAAACTTGTTTTAGACTGGCTTTGTTTCAGAAGTTCTGAGCATTTGCAGTGCTAGGGAGCTGTTGGGAGCAATTCAATCAGGATTTGCTCTTGAAAACCATGGTCCTTACAAGTGGTCCAAGATCTAACTGGTTCTGTACATGTCTGCCCCCAGGTCACACCACACACACGTCCAACCCCAGAATGCTGCCACATGAAGTTGCAGCCTAGTGGCTCTTCTCTGTCAGGAAGTTCCATGTAGACCAGCTTTGCTTTCACAGTGACAAAGGGGGGCAAAATTCAGTTTTCACTCACCTGACTTCCACACCACAGAAATCCAGCCAGTTCAAGGGCACCATTCCTGGGTTTGTATCACTGCAGCTAACAAGAGAAGCAGGACAAAAAGCCAGGCAGAAAGGTGAGAATGCTAGGAATATGGGCATGTTTACAATTCCTTTCTGATAATCACAGTAAATGTATTTGTATCACTTTCACAGATACACATCCTCACTCCTCAGACCTGTTCTAGCTGATTCGTATAATGCATGCAGAAGGCTTGGTTCTCACCAAACAGAAATAGAAAGAAAGATTTGCTGTGAGAAAATCTATTTTTTTTCTGTGAATATTAATCATTTCAGCTTTGATAGTGAAGTGATACGAGTGAAAAAGCCAAGAATTGCTCCAGGGCTCCACACAGATGACTATTGTAGCAAAGACATTTCTGGAGATAACGCTGCTTAAGCTCAGAATCGTTATACTGTATACAGTTAACTCCAATCAGCCTACTTGCTCCCCTAGATTTAAACAGAATTAATGTAACATCTCAGCTGAAGCTGGAACTCAGCAACTCAGAAAATAAAAGTGACAAATTATAACAAGTTCCATATGTGTTTTAATCTTAAATGGCAAAAAGAAAACCATTATGCCAGATGATAGGAGAGCAATATGGTCCCAATACACTGTTCATCTCCTTAACAGCTTTAAATAATGTTTGGTATGTTTTGCAGTAAGAAAAGTATGGGGATTGCTCTAAAAATTTCCACGGGTAAGATAAAGGTCATCACCTCTTAGCCTGGAAAGTCAGAATAAATTTTGGACCAACTTATATGCACCAATAGAATACAATGGTCATTTGGCCATTGTAATATATTTTCATAATATGACAAAAATCTTCACATTTCAAACCAAATAAAAAAAATCTTCAGTTAAAGATCAAATAAATGAATACATTTCTTTTCTTCGGGAAATGTGTAGACACAAGGGGAAACTTGTGTTACACAATCAAAATTTTTTCATCTAATCTTATTTATGCTATAACATTTTAAAGATCCAAGAGGGCCACAACTCTTAAAGGCAGGCCTTGAAAAAGCATAGTTTGCAGGGTAAATAGACAAAGGAAATTTTGAAATTTAGGACTGAGGCACACAGAGGCTCTAAATGAGACACCAAAGGGCATCCGGAACACCAGTGGCAGAACTGGAAGTTTCAGTCTTCTTCTGCTAATTTCAGTGCACACTTAACATTTCTGGTGAGTAGATGACCACTGCTGTAAGAGGGAAAGAGGAAAGGTCACAGAATTACCAGCAAGAGAGTGTGCATTAGCCACCAGTACGTGCCTTCTGCACATTGTGTGAGAAAGCATTGGTGGATAATTGAGAATGGATGGTCAGAATGTGCACTAACAACTGACTACCTATCTGGAAGGACTGGCTGCTGATTGAACAAAAACAGTACTCTGAGTTACCTTAAATAAGCAGTGAAATAAAAAATAAATAAATAAAGTCCCTCTGCTATAATTGATGCTAAACATCCTACCACTGTAAAAAGCTGCTCTAAGTAGCATTAAAAGGTAGAGTTTTTTTATTAATACCAATTGTGCCTATTTATTCCTTATATCCCTCCTTGTTCCCCACCATCATCAGTCTTACAGGTCATTCTCTCTTTTTACCTCACTACATTTCCGTCTCTTGCTAATTTACAGTAACAGAAGCAGCAGCAGGATTTTCCTATCCATCAGTGAAGAAGTCTGAAATATGCACCTCTGGGAACTGATGCATATTTACAATATCATCAGGAAAGCTCAGTCACCACGTTTGTTTGGACAGTTTGCACTCTGACAGCCCCAAACCAGGCAAACAGCTGAGCTTAAAGCTTCAAAACATGAGAATACTCCAAGGTTCACCTATTCTGTAGTTTCTAGGGAGTTTTAGAAAAGGGTAGAAGAAATATTACTAAAAGTGAAATGTACTTTGGAAACTTCTAATTACCAGACTTTTTGCATTACAAGGAATAAATGTTAACAAAATGTAAAATACAACACAAAGAAGGATCACACAAAGGCACAATGAGCCTGATAAGAGGAACTCACAAAAAGAAAGAACAGTATCTTCTAACACACATATGAAACCTTTCACTTTGAAAAAAATTACAGCCTACAGGTAAAACTCCACTAGCTCATGCTAGTATGAAATTAATTTTGACCTAGTTTTTTATTTTGCATTATTATACATAATATGAAATTAAAAAGTCAAAACATAAAATTTTCATCCTTTCTTTTGAAGCACCGATACATTTCATTCTGACAACATGAGGACATTTTGATATTTGTCAGATGTTTTTGATTAGTTCTTCTTCCACTAGCTCAGAATGAAACTGGATGAATCTATCAAGACTTCAAGACAGATGAAAAATGTTAGGATAAGTTCTCCAAAAGTGATACAGCACAGGTAGGATGAAGGCAGTATGTAAAAGCAGAAACAGGAACATATAAAAGATTGTGCCAGAGCTTGAAGTCTTTTTAGGACAGAAGAGACCCAGAGCACTACCAAGAGCTGTAATAAAGCTAGAACAACACCACAGTAATGAAACTCCATATTTGATGTGCATATGCAACAAAGAGATGCCACCCCTAGGCTGCCTCTCCCATGATGAAGCACCAGGTTAAATTATGTCGGTAGGCTTAGGCTAAGGAATAACTTCACTGTGACACTAAAGATTGAACAGGAGAGTGAATGAGGAAAGCATGTGAAGTAAAAAGAATAGCATAAAAAAAAGAAAGAGGAGGAACAGAAATGACATTGAGAAAAACTATAGTCCCACCACTAAATGGCAGTTGGGGTACATGGCTACTGGTACAGTTTTTTTCTTTCACAAGTGAATAGTGTTTACTTTAAGACTTTGGTACATTAGCTTTCTTTGATAAATCCAGAGAGAATTTTTTGGATTTTAGTAATATGGAAAAAGAACATATTCTATGAGGGAAAAAATAAAAGGGTATTAAAAGCAAAAATTCCACAGGACAGTAGGAATGTGGTGCCCACAACTTCCAGATCTAGTGCTTTGCCTGGTAACATTAAAAATAGAAAATACAGAGTATATACAAGACAACAGAACATACTCCTGGCCTGGCCTGGCCCACATTTCCATTACATCACCTTGCCTTTATTTCAGCTGCAGGTTCATTTCACCTCAAGCAGGCCAAAAATTCCTCTTAAGCAGACCGCCTCTTGAAAGACAACTCACTTTACCTCCCAAATTGCTTCCATTCCCAGTGAGCCTTCCTTGCTCTGCGTCAAAATTCCTTTACATCCCAGACAGTGACTCCCAAAGTGGAGATGACAGTGGAGGCAGTCCTTCTGGTGGAGGACAGGAGTTCATGGCATCCCAGGTTTCCAGACAGACTTCTCTCCTCTCTCCTCCATTCACTGCATCTGAGTTACAACAGCGACATCCGTCTCCTTGGCACACTGAGAAGCATGATTTCCACCTCCAGCAATTAATGTTTAATAAAAAAAAAGTAGCCACAACAACTCCATACCAAGACTTGCAACCATCTGTTACTGCCTTGTTAGTGTATGTCTTCTAGAGTGACCAATCTACTTCATACCAACAGTGCGGTATGCATCTGTTAAAGAAATATTTTACTACACAGGCTATAGACGAATTTCTGATGTGGGGGAAAGAAGCAAAGAAAGCCAAAATAAACACTGGCTTGATTATTTTAAGATATATCTCTTGCTCAAGTACACACATATAAATCTCACCCAAAGACACAAGAAGGTGGAATTACACTGAGGAATGCCTGTGGCTTGTCTTGGGAAGGCTGTTAAGAGTAATTAGTATGTCTCAATTTAGCTGCTTTTTAATGACCCATTCATGCACCCCATCCTTCACTTTCCCTAAAATGGTGCTGAGCTACTACTCCGTGCAGAGAGCAGCAGGGAAAGGAGGGATTTGTTGACAATACATTTGAAAAAAAAGGCACCAGCACAATTATGTGTCAATACTCGTCCGAATGTGCCCATTTGATATTTTACTGACAGAACTGAAAATATGTTTGAATTTCAAACTTGTTGAGATGGCTGGGATGCAGGGACTATTTTCCCCTGAGGGCAGATAAACAAGACGGATGGGCTAAACTCCTAATCGTCTAATGATCAAAATGCAAGGTAAGCTGTCATAGAGAGGGCTCTTCTCATCCTTGCTGACAGCATGAATTCTGCTGAATTATTTCTAGTCTTTCTGATTAATGGTCCTAGTGACTAATTAGTTTGGGACTCTTGCTCATAAATGGCACTTCGATAGCTGCAACTTCGGGAGAAAGACCTCACCGATGTCAGCTGCTCTCCAAAGAAACCTGCCCCTGGATGATCCCACAGCTGACAGTGGGTACCTAATGGTGGGGACCCCAGATCCACGCTGCCCAAAAGGGCTGGGGAAAGTGGGGCTGCACCCAGCCTTTCTCCCCAGGCTGAGAGCAGTTGCGTTACCTGCCTTGTGTCACTCCTGTGGCTGCAGTGTGAAGCAAACACATTTCTGCATGGCAGGACACCTTCCTCAGTTGGAGAATCAGTCAGGATGGTAATCCTCTCCCCTGAGGGGTGAGATCGGTGCATCCTGGAAGAGATGTGATGTGCTCCTGGTGCCATATGCTACTGCTCTGTGTCTGGAGGGAATTAAATCAACCATCACCAGCCAAGAGGGCAGGGAGAACAAACAGGATGACCACATCACTCTCTGACAAGACAAAAGCACACAGATGAGACACAGATAAATGCCTGCTTGTCAAACTTCCATAGAGGTATTTGGTGGCACCCGAAGTAAGCTGGTTTATTAGACAAATACTTTGGAGATTACCTCATTAAAAGGAGAATTACTTTATTAGTAGGTCCCATTACTCCCAGTTGCTGCTCTCTTCCTTGTCTGGAAGAGTTAGAATCAGTTTATTTTGTCATTACATCAGGAGAACAATGTCTTATGCAACTTTCTAGATCCCATTGTTCTCTACAAATGCTCCCAACTACCAAATGTTAGGGTCAGAACCTATACCTACAGCACAGGACACATAGCCTTTGGCTTTATAGCTATTCCAAGACCCCAGCAGTGTGTTGGCATTTCATCTTAACCCATCACATGGTTTGAGGATTTTGTTTACTTGGAGGAGGGTTCAGTCTCAAGATCTATCAATCCACTGAACACCAAGAACTTGCTCTACTACAAGTAGGAAAATTGTTTTGTCTGAATTGTGTGGCCTTGATGAAGAAAAAGAGAGAATGTAAATGACCACAGCCACTTTCTCAGCTCTTCCTCCACTCAAACAGCATTGGAATCACTTGCTCAGTGACTCACAGTACATTCATTTCGATTTCTGACTCTGTGCACATGTAAGAATTGTTTAGGATCTCCCTGTCATACCACACACCAGAAGAACTTCTTCACTCCCAACAAAATGTGGGTATTACTTGAGGACAGTGTCAGGAGTGACATGCAGGCTCATCCACAGCACCATCACTTCCAGATCCAAGATGCATTTTCACACAGATGTATTTCTGAATTTATTTCTAGCATTTATTTCTGAAAATACGTCCCTGGATGCCATACATCATGGAGTCACACACAGGCAGGACAGAGGGAAGACAGCTTAAAAATTCTATGCAATTAATTGTCTTTCTCTGATTAACGCTATGAGTTGAAATGAGTCACACAAAATGGAAAGTCCAAGCCTTGTGCATTTTCCCATCCCTGTGCTCCAAGATCCACATACTGAATCCACCTGTAACTGAGTCCCATATTTAAAGAGGTGTAAAACATTATTTTGTTTTACCATTAAGTCACACACTTCCCTTCCCGTTTATCTCTCCCTCAGTTATATCTAAGAACAGACTGAAATCTGGAAGAGGTTCACATGCCATGGACCCATCTTTTGGAGGCCACTGACTTGGCAGCTCCTGTGAAAAGACAGACACATACAAAGAGGGTGAAGTCTCTTCTGATCTTTCATTTAGTGGTCACGCTGGTATTTGCAGGTTAGTTATGCCAAGGTTTGATCCTCAGATATCAGTGGTGCTTTCAAAAGGGCGACTGGAGAAAATCCTCCAGCTGATATACAATTTGTTCCCTTTTCCTCTTCTGCCCAAACAACAAAACCACAGGCCACAAAGATAATGACTCGGTGCACAACTGACAAAACCCATTCCCCAAAACAGCCTGTGTGACTGCAGTCTCCCATTTTCCCCACCAGTAGAAAGAAAAAACTGCATGAACATTCAGTCCAGAATTCTCTAGAGCTCGAAAGTCTACACTACAGCAACCCTACCAGAGGTTGCTCTTCTCATTTTTGTGCTGTGGTGGCCCAGTGCAAGTGAGTATTTGCGTCAGATCTTCATACCAACTTTCCTGCAAATTAATCTTCGCTTTGTGGTGTCTGAGTCCTCCTGGCTCCCACCTGGGACACACAAAGGCTGTGGAGAGGAATCACAGCCCAAGAAGAGACAATCTACTCCAAGTAAATAACTAGGTATGTCCAGATGACTAAAGGAAAGGATAGCCTTTGCAAAAAAGACCAGAGTCCACACATCTGCACTTACAAACATGTTAAAGCAAAACTCATACTAAAGGTAGTTTCCGGTGTTCAAATCTGGATAGATAACTCTGCAAACATGCTGAGGAGGAGCTTTGGTGCAAGCAACTCTCTCCTAGCTCAAAGAATTAAAGACTGTTAGAGAGAGCCATTATTCAGCTCAATTCTGTTCTGATGACTTATTCAGCTCAGCAGCTGTATTGTAAAAGGTAAACAGGTTTCTACCCATAATTTTGTTGTCTCTGAGCAGCAATCCATCTGTCATTTATAGTACTGTCTAGTGGTGTGTCTTCTTACCCAGGTAACACTCCCTTCAGATACTATTTTAATACTGCTGAAGACAGATGAAACCCCAGATTTGCCTAAGCAAATTTAAAAGAGCCATTTAAAGATAAAGATGCAACAAAGCTGAAGCTAATACAGTAAAGATTTCTCAGGAGGGTTCCTAAATGGAGAAATTACTGAGAAAGAAAATAATTCACCAGAAAGCTCCATGAAATAAAATGAACTATAGCAGCTTCTAGTTAGGACACTATATTATGGCATATATGCATATAGAGAAATCTTGGTGGTGTAAATTTCATTCCTAAGAGGCTTCTGTCTTCTAGTGAAAAATTTGTTTGACTATAGTCTTTGATAAAAATATCTAATGTTCAATTTAGAAACATCTGAAGATCCTGAAGCTTGTGCTGTTTTTCAGTACACTGAGGACAGAAAAGTCCATACCTCATGAGATAAAGTTGCTCGGACACAGTTAATAGGGCAATGGCTGGAAACTCAAAAGCCAGGTTACATGTTCTGGGAATTTATGTAGCATGGATTGGCTTTGCATCCTGCAAACTCTTATGAAAATTGGGGTTATATGCACTGTCTTTAAGTAGATAATTATCCATGCCATTCAGAAAGAGTCACTTGTACAAAGAATATGTTGAGATGAACCAGTTTTTCCAGTCTGACAAACAGGTCGGCTCCTGAGGGTACATGTATTGTCTTACTGACTAACCAAGAATCCCCTTGACAAAGAGGACCTACAGTCACAAAAACATTCTGCTCTTACTGAACATTTTGGATTAAAAGTGAAAAGGTAGAAGCAAAACCTGACTTCAGAAATACAAGGAGACTCCAGACTCTGGAGAAGGGGCATGTGAAAGGACGTTGAGGAAGAAAGATCCTGGACTGAATAAATATGTCTGATCAAAGCCCAAATAACACTCAAGAGCAATGCCAAAAGTGAAGCAAGGTTAAGCATATGCAGATGTTTTACTGTTCAGTCTCAATCTGTACATGACCCCTTGGACTATGTGACTCAGACAGTAAGTGTGTCTAAAAGTCTTTGGGATGCCTACTTGTTACAAGCCTGAAATGGTAAAGAGTAAATCAAAACCTCATGCAAAGGCAGAGCACTGTGAGAGAGCATGCTTAAGTGGTGTGGGTGCTTCCAGATGTCAGCCGTGGTCCAAAGGCAGCTGTATTTGAGCAAGGAGGTGATTGATTGCCCTGTATGAAGAGAGTAGAAGGAAAAAGATAGTGCCTACAAGCTAGTGAAAGTGAGCAAAAAACTACAAAAAACAGTGCCCCAAGCTGGTTACACCCAAGGGCAGCAGAGCCATTTTGCCACTGTCAGCTGCAGGAAGGCCTCAGAAGGGGTACCAGACTTTCCTGGGCCAAGAGTCCTTCTCTGTGCAGCTGCTGGCACACACAAACAGGGCAGGGACCAACATGGAAGTGGGTTTAAAACTCTAGACCAAGAGGCTTGTGAATTTTTCTCTTTTGAAAAAAAGACAGATAACACAATGAGCACTAATCACATAACATACTTCTAGAAAATATAAGAGTGATAAGGGAACCACAAAAAAACCCCAAACCAGAGTAAGACAAACTTCTTTGGTGCTTCTTCATCCTGTCCTTCATCTGCATTTTCTCTGTCAAATGCAAACTCTGCAGAGGATGTCAAATGGTCACCATCTGTACAGCATCTTGCACAACAGAGTAAAATTACAATCAGAACCTCTAGGCACCCTAGTAACATAAGTAGTTCTTGCTAAGCGATAAATACGTGAAATATCAGTTATTATTTTCCAAAAAAATCTCATGGAAAGAGGTGGGAATACTTTGACAGGACCATATGCATGTCCCTGATGTTAAAAACTCACTTACTTCAAACATTCTTCACTTTAAAAATGTCAAAATTAATTGAAAAAAAACATATACATGGGTCATGTTACAGTGGACAGCTTGTGAGATGATAGCACACTAATACAGAAACTGGCTAAGACATTAAAAAAGACTGTATCAGCTTGTGTCAAAATTAAACCATCACAAAATAACTCCATTTTCAGAAGATGGGTACTCATCATTCCTTCTAAATATAAGTCCCTTCAAAAGACTTTGAGTGTCTTTAGATCAAGATCCCCTCACATCATAGTCTCTTCTGAAAGTATTTCAGACCTATCATTTTTAGTTCTTCTAGTGCACTAGCAGTAGGGAGAAGACCTGAAGTATCATTCTATTAATATCAAAACTCAGGATTATTTTTACTTATAGAAAACTATTTTTGGAAATCTTCATGCAACAGTCAGGACAGATCATTATTTGCAAGCATTTATCTGCAGTTTGTTTTAAGTACATACCAAGGGCAGACAGCTCTAAATATTTACCAACCAAGGAATTGTCTTGCCATCAAAAGTTGCAGAAAACTCCAGAAGGTGTAGCTGAGGACACAACCTCTGATGAAATATGGGCTAGGAATCAGGGAGAGGTACATTTTATCTTTAGGCAAAAGTGGGAGGGTAGAATAGGTGCACTATAGAAATGCTTTTGGAGAAGTAAATCAGAATCTCCCCCAAAAGATACTCCACCACTAGGAGTCATTAAGGAAGGTCTTTCCAAAAGCTAACTCTCTATCAGATATTTCTTAAACCCAAGTCTAAAATCATGGGACAGTATACTACCTGACCAATCCTACGAAGGAGTGCAAACTAAATAACAGCATAGAATTCAAGAGACTATAAGAGTGAGACTTTAGTTTTTCCAGATTTCAAGAATATGAGAACTAGAGAAAAAAATCATAACAAAATTCTTTCTTTGAGCTGTCTTAATCCAAAACATATTTGTGTTCTATGAAGGCTTCACAAAAAAAACAAAACCCTAATGCAGCTAAAGGTCATGCCAAATGTAGCAAGAGAAGCCACTAAGGATAGATATCAAGGTCCTCCCATCCAAAAGGAAAGGAAAAAATAACATGCTGAGTTTGTTTTGACCAGGCACAAGTAAGAGGAGTCTAAAACTATACCACTCGGAGTGTTAGACATGAGACAGGAAAAACACCTTAAATACTTGTTCCAAACGAGACCAAACTACGGTTGGTGGAGTAACTGTACCATCTATTGACTGCCTGGTGAACCAGGTTGGAGGCATCCATCTCATTCCTTTTGTTTTGCTCTCCCAGGAGGTCCCCATCCTGGAGAGGAGGATAAGGCTTTGGTAGTGTCAGTGCCAAGACTCTGTTGAACAGATTGACAGAAAAAATCATAGCTTCTCTAATAGGGAGGGGGAAAAAAGTGGAGTTTTTTCATCTTAGAAAGAATTATTATTCCAAATTGCAATGATAAAAACCTCAGTGTGATTTAATGTAGTTAGAAGCAGGCTTGTACAATTCAGCTGTGATCACATCCTCTTCCAAGTGCCCATTTCAGAAAAAAAATACACAGAAGATTGCTGTACACACAGAAGAACAAGAGAGAAAGCAAAATAATCATGCACGTGTATAAGATACAGCACATATAATTTATATTTAAATAGTATTTATGCATCTATGAGCTACTAAGCATCAATGTTTAAAGAAAATGTTTAAAATATCTAAATGCAAATAGTCTAAACTGCAGAAACCCAAGGTTTTCCTCATGTCTAATTCTTAAATAAATCATGTCAGAACATGATTGAGGTAAAATATCTTCTCTCACAAAGGCTACATAATAAATTCCTCACTGGCAAAGGAATTTTTTACGGAAGGTTAATGCTTCCTGTAACATTTCTCCTGCATAGTGTGGCTTCTCAAACAATTTTGTGGACTTTATTTCCTGCACTGTTATAAATCTTTATCTTCACCATTGCAGCTTTACAAAAACCACGTCTTCTGCCCATGCAAAGGCAGCAGTTATTTCTCCATCCCACCACACAGGTTAATTAAACACCGAAACTAAACTAAAATAGTTTGTAGGGTGGACACAAAATCCAGAAAGCAAAGAGACATCAAGCCACGATTGTCCTACACAATTCCACATAAACTTACCCCTCCCCACTATGCCAGTTAAATCTGGAGCAACTGTCTTTTAACCTGGGACCTACTTTCCTCTCACATCCCACAAAACAGGTATTTGCTCACCTGCAGTATAAAACAAAATAAATAGTGGGTTCTAGGACTCTCCAGCCATGGCAGAGTACTCTGTCCCAGAGACATGCCTGGGAAAGGGGATGCCTCCAAGTTCCCAGCCAGAAAACAGGTATAAATGGCAAAATAACATCAATTGCAATAACTGGGGATTTGGCTGTTGTGTAAAACGAGTACAGCTGGCATGCTGAGGTGTCAGATAGGGCTGTAGCAGAACAGCAACTAAGAGTAGAGTGTAAAATACAGCAAGAGATGCACATGCAGCTTCATCTCATACTCTCAGTCTGGCTGCTCTTTGAAGCTGGGTAGGTATTTTTAAGTACACTGTCATTTTAGCAGACAGAACTAGCAATGCTGGTCAGACATGTGACATCTGACAAGACACAGACTCTGGGATGCACTACTCCAAGAAGACACAGCTATCCCAGTACCTGCACACCTCACCCAACACTGCAGAGCAACCCTGTGGGACAGGCATACATGGAATGGGAAGTGATGGATGAACCAAGCCACAGAGGTATTATTTTGTCATGTGATTGGAAGAGCATTGCAGGAACCAGCTCTGCACATTTTCAGGAGGGGAAAAAAAGTACAACAGCACTCAAGCAAAGAGAACTGTTTGTGTTTTAAAGTTTACCTTGCTCTTTTTCCACGTGCATTCAGCTCTAGCATCAATGACTGCGTTGGTATCCCCTCCTCCAAAATAGCTAGTCCATTAGGTCATCTTTGTGTACATCTTAGTGTCAGTTCCTCTAACAAGAATCTTCACACCTAAGACATCCTCCCTCCCTGAACCCACAGAATGGATGCCAAGTTTAAACATATTGTGCCATCATGATGAAATTTTTCCAGAGGTAAGACAAGAGACATGCTGTGGTAAGGGGCTACACACAAGACAGAGTAGAGATGTGAGGATTTGTCACTCGTAAAAAAAATTCAACAGAACACTAAAACTACAAGCTTAAATTTAAGGATGCTATGTCTTAAACATTCTGGTTTAAATGTTAGTATGAGAACATTTTTAAAAACATGGTTTAAACAAATGTTTGCGCATAAATATGCAATGCGTGGCTTTCAACAGGAGCTGGACAAGAGACCTCTCAAAGTTTCCTCCAACCTGAATTACCCTGTGATCTTACATCATAAATGCCAATATAAGCACATAAATAAATACACATTTAGTGTAGCTGTAAATGGACACACACGAATACCTATGTCCATGTGCACATGTGCAGCACTGCACTGTAGTGAAACACCACCTTCTCCAGGGACCACAAAGGAAGCCACTGCGCAGATTTTGATTTTTAGTTGATTATTTTTTCAGACATTGTGAGAAATGTTGGCTTTGAAATATATTTGATATAAAAATTTTTCTCCTTTCTTTTAGCTTAGAAACTTGTGCTCTCCTCTCACTACAGAGTTATCCTAGAGTTTGGAGGAGGTGGAGGAAGATAGGCTGAAGAAGTGAACACAGGAAGGTGAGTGATTGTCCTGTGGATGTGACTGACAACCAAGGCACACATATGGGATGTGCTGGGCTCTCATGTATAGCTAGAATATTCATGTACAGGATATAGAGCTACTATTATTGTTTCAGAAGCACAAACAAAAGAAAATGTAAGTGATTTTGACACAAGTTCTAATATCCGAACAGAGTCCAGATCATTAAGAAAAAGTTATAATTTCCACTTAAATTTCTTTCTAACTAATGCTTATTATCAGTTAAGGCAAATATAAAACAAAAAAGCAAACCCAACAAAATCCAAATCTTTTCTCCATTACACTCACGCTGTGCTACAGAAGTCTTGATTCAGGACTGAATTAGCTGCACTCTCTCTAATAGCTGTTGTGAAAGTGGAATCATTGCACCCTACATGCAACTGTAACTGATGACAAACCTCGCAGTCACTTGTGTTGCTTACTTTTCCTGCCATTGGAGATTTCCGAATAGCTTCACTACAGTGCAGGTTAGAAGGTGACTCACTGGGCCAATGGCCAAGGAAGGGAATATTGCTTCTCAACATGCGACATTCCTAAAATTCACCAGTTTCAAGCAGTTTTTCCCTCATATTTTAAGAAAACTAGACTTCTGTTGTAAGTGACTGAAAGAACAAAACAAATTATCTTCTCTATCATTTTGTAAAAATCACTGCTGGCAGAAGATTTTCACCTTTGGTTTAATCCTGAGTTTCTTTTAAATCAAGATGTCATTCTGGGAAGAGCCTGGTTATGACCCAGTTTCTACAAACACTGCAGTAGCCTGGGCTGATCTAGGTTAAATGCCAAGACGGCCATTGTTTTAAAAGTAAAATGACACAGAGCCAGCTGTGAGTAATGTCCTGTAGAGCACCACAGGAGCAGCACAGGCAAGTTAACAGTAGGGCAAACAGGTAAGGGGTGTTGTGATCTGTCTCCTTCAGCAGTGCTGAAGAACTAAAGGTAAAGGAGGAGGGGGCACCTACCAGGGTTGCCACAAAGTCGGCTTTACTGCCACTGCCTTTATGACAACAATATAAAGTAACTCCCACAACACAGTGAAGATAAGCTCTTTAAAGAAAATATAAAAGCATTAGCCTGGCAATTCATCCGAACCTCATCATGCATCGTAGACATTTTTGAAGTTTAACAAAGAAAAGCACATCATTAAAGAATACTGCTGTATCACCATTCTTATGCAAATCCTTTCAGATAGTTGGATGGAAAATTCCATCTAACACACAGTGAGAAATAAATGTTGCAGGGTGGAAATTTCAGCTATACCAAGTGCATCTATCACTTGTATAATTCAAACTACTGTATGTGCCCTGACTACAGAATTAGTATTGATCCATTCACCATGTAAACATCAAGTACTTTCTATTATTACTTGAAATAGCATGCTATCACAATTTCTATTTCCTCCCTCTATCTTAAATAGAAGTATTGCACATTAGCTCTTCCCTTCGTGTACTTTTTTGCACAGCTATGTAACTACAGTGTTTGAGGCTGTGCTGGGTTTCCTGCAGACATTTGCAGTATTACCATCAAAGTACTTTATTTTCAAGTCATCTCTGATGGAAGGCAATACAACTCTCATTGAAACCTGTTACTGTGCTTCTCTTGGTAAAACACACAGAGTCCTTTGTTTCATGATCTCTGTTGTGACTACCATTGCAAACGACAACATCAAACAGCTCTCCCAAATGTTACTCACACACCTCTCATGAGTATCACTAAGATAAGAGTGGATTGCAAGAGACTAAATAGCTATGTCATCTGAGCACACACAAGTGGGGGGGAAATCATGATTTCCATCTCATTTTGTCAACAAAAAAAAGCTGATGTGGCTAAAATGCAGCTTTGGAAAGTGCTGGGAGATGCTTAGAAGCATAATGTGTTTCACCTGTTAGAACCCTGCTTTGTCTCTGAGCATGGTGAAAAATTGAACATGGACATATCAGGGCTTATCTCCAGAAAAACTCTAAAATTTTAGACTGGAGAGTTAATCCTAAGATTTCAGCAAGACACCCCAGCTCCTGAGTGCTGAAGCACAAAAGCTCTGTCTCAGAGGGGATGGTGGCAACAGACGGGTGAGGTGGATGGTCTACTCAGCCTGGTGGCAGAGGGAGGTAGGAAGGTTAAGAAGTATCAGGAACCCTGAGGAGAAGACTGACTGGTGGAGCCATTCTCTGACATACCTGAGGCAAATGCATCAGCCAACTGCATCACAAGGAGCAGAGGATCAACTACTCTCTTGCCAGCAGGCAGGAGGAGGGGACCAAAGAAATGGGGAGGAATGGAAACAGGTCTCTACTTGAGATAGCAGGTGAATCTCCCTCCAGCCTCTCTCACCTTCTCAGGTGTCTTTATACAATAGGTACAAGGCTTTGGAACTTGAGGGCCAGGCACACAACAAATTGGACCAAAGTCTACCCAGGCTGGAGGAACTTCCTTGGATGAGTCAGCCCACCTCCCCCACACCCCCTCAGTCAAGAAGCAAGGAAGGGTAGTTGTTGGTGGTTACTCCCTTCTGAGAGGAACAGAGGGCCCAAAATGGCCACTGGACCCAACCCACCACCCTGGGAATTGTGTTTCCTCCCTGGGTAACGGAAGTTACCAGAAAACCCTCTGGTCTGGTGCAGCCCACTGGTTATTATCCATTTCTGGTTCTTCAGGTGGGCAGCAATGAACTCCCAGCAAGAAGCCGGAGGGCAATTGAGAGGCACTGCAGGGTCTTGGGGGGACAAATGGTGTTCTTCTCTATCCTGCCAGTTGCAGGGAATGATGGGGGTGGAAACAGGAAAACCCTACAGGAGAACACCTGGCTCCAAGCCTGGTGTTACTGTCAGAATTTCGGTGTTTTTTAAGGGTCAGTTCACATGACACTGACTGCTGACAGAGTACACCTGCCTCAAAGGGTGTTGAGTCCCCCACCTTGTTCTTGTCGGGGATCTGTAATTCTCTGCTCTCTGCCTACCACCCACGGTGGTAGCACAACCCCACAAAGCATCCACATGGGGTGAGCTTCTCACCTACCATACAGCCATGTTGTGGGCTGTCAAAACACTCTCACTCTTCTGTTTCCCTGGTGCAGAAAGACCAGGAGGCCTAAAAATCTAATAAAGCACATAAACTGTAAAGTCCATTATCCCCAGTTTGGCAGGACTCTTTATTTCCAGAAAAACAGTGCATCTTCCAGGTCTTCCTCTCACAAGCCAGCAGAGTAAAGCCTCCAGCCTCAGAGATCACGGCGGTGCTTCTCACTGCATCTCAGATGCAGGCTCCCTGATACCACAGCCCACCAGCATGTTGGCTGCAATGAAAATTCCAGAAGCTCTGAGCCCAGAAAACATCTGGGCGATCTGAAACCATGTGAAATGGATGGCAGACAGTAAAGGGTAGACACAACCAAGGACAACGAGGAGGAGGAGGAGGAGTACTCACAGTCTATAGATGTCCATGCATGTCCCATTTCCCTCAGCAGACCTGCAGCCCCACCCTCAGAGACACACATAGAAAACAAAGGAGACAGATGGTAAATGAGTGTTGTTCAAACATCATTCTTTTTGACATTACTGGAGTGACAATGATTTACACCAGCTGATAAACCAACCATCAGGTGTTGGGGTGATAGAGGGCAATTCCACCACCCTACCACCCTACCACCTCACCCCCATCAAAAAAGAAGGCAATAAGAAAACCCTGTTTCTGGGAAAAGTATGTAAGCTTCAGCGTGGTGCATGTTTCTGTTCATAAAACATCATATAGGTCTGCAGTCCCCAGCAACTGCTGACAGCTATCTGCTGAGTGTGATTCTTTTGATATGACTCAAGGAAGAGAGAGTCTCTCTCCTCAGAAAAACAAATAAACCAAGTGCCTGGGATGCACCAGGGATTATCAGACAAAAATCTAAGCAGGGAGACAGAAGACTGCCTCCAAGTTCTGTCACAGGAAGAAATGTTCAGGACTCAACAGAAGCATTCTTCTTCAGCACTCAGCTTCTCAAAGTGTATCTCAAAACCAACACAAATAAGAGGTCCTCTAACATTTCTCCAGGCCCTGTCTGAACTTTCCTCCTTTTGGGAATTTTAGATATAAGCACACTTCCAGTACTATGTGCCTTGACATCCAGACTTAGGTGCAGGGCTGCTACAGCAAACAGTGACCAAAGTCATTAGACCCTGAAAACAAAAATGGCCACCCAGCAGTAGAACTCAGGGAGAGGGGTAGCTCAAATGCTCTAAAAAGTGAGAGTGGGATTGTCATGCCTTTTGAAAATCACTGATAGGTGGGCAAGTAATTGCCCTTGAACTTCCTAGAAATCCCAGTCTTTGGGAAAATGATCAGAGATGATTGTGTCACAAGCACATCATGGAAGGAATTGGAAACGAAGAGAGGAGAAAAGAATGTGTAAGGGAGATGAAGGAGGTAAATGCACCATGAACTCACAGTCAATAGATGTGAACAGAACTACATTTCACTGTCACTGTCAGCAAGGATATACTGTAGCATGTTGGCATACCATTACCAGTTTGTTCACTCATTGATCTTTCTCAGATCTTCCAAGCTTCTCTAATTATCACCCCGAGATGTTCCAGAGTATCATCTCTGTGGCCTTTGCCCAATTCACTCTTTGCCAAACCATCGGCATTCTTCAGTTTCTTAAGAGACACTTCAGTCACCATGAATCTCAGTAGCAGAGACCTCTGGATCATCTCTTGAAATTAGGTTTGTCTGTTTGCTTATTCAAAGCTGTGTTATAAAACATGCTGAAGTGTTCTTTTTTTTTTTTTTAATTAAGCAATGCAAAAAAGGGAAACTGTGCTATCAGAATGACTCAATAAGTCTGGCTGTTATTCTCACCACAAGTGCTAATTATAAGGTCATAAAAATATTCTCCTCCTACTTACACTAAAATAGTCAAGTCTTACACATAACCAGGTACCCAAAAAGCAGCTAATGCCTTATCACTTACTTGCAGCCCATCACCACAAGTATCTGTGCATGAACTTAGAATACTCCTGAAAAAGGTTAGCAGAGGGACACTTGCCAACATGCCAACACTGTTTCCTAACGTTACGGCTAGAGATTCTAAAGAGTAAAAGGCAAAGCTTCTCTGGGGCACAGTGCTCTCTGAGACACTTAGGAATGTTGTCTATGGCACTAATTGTACCTTTTCTAAAAAAAAAAAAAAAAGGCCAGCAGCCAAATACTTGTCACCATTACAGCCACATCATCTAGTCGTCAGTGCAGGCTGCTCAGTTTGCCCCTCAGAAGTGGCAGGGAAATATACTCATGCATCAAATGAGCCATTCTGGCAAGCTCACACCTGGGAAAGCTGGGGTTTGGGCTGTCTCAGTCTCTCCTCTGTCTTACACGCTATTGTTCAACCAGAACACGTTTGACCCTAGCCAGTGACTTTCACCAGCACATCTGCTCACCTGCAAGTCTGGCACGTATCTACTTCTCATGGTCAAAGGACCTTTTGCATTCCCTACATAGGTCTCCAAGATGAGTACACTGGCTATTCCCTTGCTAAATAAAAGGATCTGAACTATGCACAAAGCACCTTCCTGCTCCTGCTACTCTGCAAAAGGGTGCTTTCTGTTTGCTCACTTCAAAGTAACCACAAGCATTTCGTCTTGGGGAGAGGGTTTTGGAACTTCTTGTCCAAAAACCTGAGTCCATCACCAGCAGTCCAGAGAGTGGGAGAGATTGCAAGCAACCTCCTGCATTTGCAAGCTTCCATCTAGATGCCTTTAGAGTGTTCCTCACTCAGCATGTGACTTCCTTAGGCTGCCCATGCCTTGTCACACACTGGAACCAAGAGATCTGCCTGTAAGACCTGAATAGAAGCAGACACAGAAGCTTATAATTTTGCCACCAAATTTAAAGTAGCCTCTGTTTCCCTGCTGATTTCTGCCCTGGTGCAAATCCCTGCTCAGATCCTACTTCATCTGGTGCTGAGTACAGCATGCTGATAAGAAACAGTCACTTCTCTCTTTGGCCAAGCCCTTCTCTTCAGCTTTAATTGTGTTCACACCCTCAGCTGTGCTCACCCGTCCTTCTGCTGGCTTCGTGTACAGATCTCTGCATCTGAGCTCTGCAGATGTGAACTCCAGATGCACAGGCATCCCACTGGCAAAATGCAGTTCAGTCCCACCAATCACCAAGCCCTCCCTGATCACTACTGCAGTGTCAATTAGAGCAAATTTTCTGTGGGGATAGTTTCTGACACACAGATATTTCGTGGATGTGTATCTACACAGACGCTTTCCACAGGGGAACCTCTGGGAGATTCTTCAGGATAGAGCCTGCATCTGCTCTAAAAATCATGAGGAAGTGCAGAGGCAATAAGTTAGGTAGCTCCTTTTCCTACAGCAGGTATGTACACAGATCAGTTTATTTGGCATAAGTCACAGAGAATCTTCAAAACTGCAGTTAATAACCCAAGGTAAAGAGAGACTACAATAAAGAACTGAAGTCCAAATCCCCAAAGGTATTCAGATGCCTTTGGTTTCAGCACCACTGAGTATCTGGGCCTGACATATAAAATTTCAACTGCAAAAGCAAGACCACACTCATGACTGTTTTCTCCACGGAGTTCACAAAGAACCAGCTTGCATAGAAGCATGGTAGTAGATGGTCTTCTAGAACCCTGTAAGAAATTACAGGGGGAGGCTACTTGAGAAGCACCCTTTTTTTTCTGTGCATGAAAAACACAAGTTTTTTTCATTGCTGCTTGTGCTACTCTTTAAATTAATCCCACACAGACAGTTAGTTGGATCCTGTGAAACAAGAAGGCTACACTTGGCACCTCCTGTGTTACAGATTGTGCCTGTGAAATTGAATTTACAAGGACAAGACCAGAGAGAATGGCAAAAAACAAGGAGCTGTTGAAATGATGTATTTGCCTGTATTATATTAATAATTTGTCATTAAGAATAAGTAAAGACTGCCATGCACTTAGAAGTGAACATCTCCTTCCATAAGTCTCCAGTCTGGGACTCTAGCTATTTACAAATCAGGTTTTTGGGAGAATGACTATCACACATTGCCAATACACGACAAACTAAACCCAGATGACTAGAAAGTACTACTATTCTGAATACTTTTATTAGACAATGTCAATGAAAAGGTTACACTGTGGGTGACAGGTGGCATTACCAATGTAACCTCACTCTGCAGAACTGAAAAAACCCAGCCACCTTGCTAATTCACAGACTTAAAAACACCAAAAGCAGCATAAAGACTGTCAGATACATGCCTGGTGTTTGGGTTTGTCTTGGTGAGAGTGAAGAAGAAATCTCAGTAGGCCAAAGCTCTTCACTTGGTAATTTGTTAGTAGGGGAAGAACTTCATTCGCCCCAGCAGAACTCCCCTCCAGGACACCTACAGCATGTGTGCATGTGTGTACTGCACACAGAAAAAATAATGGTGTTTGTGTGAGTAACTTCTTCCCAGTGTGTAAGCTTGCTTGTACAGACCAGTCAAAGGTCCCTGACACAGTGAGTAGGAAGATTTTTAAAAGTGCAGGATTAAAATATCATAGAATCAATGAATCAAACAATCTTGAGAAGGGACCCACAAGGACCATCAAAGTCCAATTCTGGGTCCTGCACAGGACCATCCCCAAGAGTCACATCATGTGCCTGAGAGTATCATACCCTCTGCTCCTCCCCAATCAGATCCTGAGCTCTGTCAGCCTTGGTGCTGTGATCACTGCTATTGGGGAGCCTGTTCCAGGGTCCAATCACCCTCTGGTGGAACAACCTCTTTCTAACATCCAACATAAACCTCCCCTGACACAACTTCAGGTCATTCTCTCAAGTCCTGTAACTGGTCCCCACAGAGCAGAGATCAGTGCCTACCCCTCCTCTTCCCCTCCCCAGGAAGCTGTAACTGCAATGAGGTCTCCTCTCCGTCTCGTCTTCTCCAGCGGAACAGACTAAGTGTCCTCAGCCGCTCCTCACACAGCTTCCCCTCAAGGCCCTTCGCCATCTTCATTGCCATCCTTTGGACACCCTCTAAGAACTTTAGACCTCTTTTATATTGTGGTGCCCAAAACTTCCCCAATATTCCAGGTGAGGCTGCCCCAGGTCAGAGCAGAGCAGGACAATCCCCTCCCTGGCCCGGCCGACAATGCTTTGCGTGATACCCCCCAGGACACGGTTGGCCCTCCTGGCTGCCAGGGCACTGCTGACTCATGTCCAACTGGCTACTGACCAGGACCCCCAGGTCGCTTTCCTGGCACTGCTTTCCAGCACATCATTCCCCAGTCTGTGTGTACATCCGGGGTTGCCCCATCCCAGATGCAGAATCCATCACCTTCCCTTGTTGAACTTCAAATGGTTGGTGACCGCCCAGCCCTCTAATTTGTCAAGGTCTCTCTGTAGGGCCTCTCTGCTTTTGAGGGAGTCAAGAGGTCCTTCCAATTTAGTATCACTGGCAAACTTCCTTAGTATTCCTTCAAGTCCATCCAAGTCATTAATAGAGACATTGAAGAAAACTGGGTCTAAGATGGAGCCCTGTGGAACCCCACTAGAGACAGGTCACCAGCCTGATGTCACCCTATTCACTATAACTCTTTGTGCTTGACCCATGAGCCAATTGCTCACCCACCACATGATGTGTTTATCCAGCTGTGGGTTGCACAGATTGTCCAGAAGGATCCAGGGTCAGACAAGATCAAAAGCTTTACTAAAATCCAAAAAAGTTACATCAGTTAGGTGGGTTACTTTGCTGTAAAAGTATATCAGGTTTGACAAACAGGACTTTCCCCTCATGAGGCCACGCTAGCTGTGACCAATGTGTCCTTCAGGTGTTTATCAAAACTTCCCAGAATAATCTTCTCCATCATTTTACCAGGCACTTAAGTGAGACTCACAGGCCTGTACTTTCCAAGGTCATTCTTCTTGCCCTTCTTGAAAATTGGGACAGATTCCAGCTTCCAGTCAGCTGGGACCCCTCCGGATTCCCAAGACCACTCAAAAATCATCGAGAGAGGTTTTGCAATGTTTTCAGTGGTTTTCAGCAGCAATTTGAGGATTCTGGGCCCATAGATTTGTAGGGATTCAGCTGGAGCAGCAGATCCTGCGTAAGTTTAGGGTCGACTTTGAGTTCATCAGTCTCACAGCCATAGTCCTCCAGCTCAGGGCACTGAGACTCCCTTGATCCATCATCATGTTGAGGACAGAGGCAAAGTATGCATTAAACACCTCTGCCTTGTCTCTGTCCCTGTTTGTGAGGTAACCATCCCCATCCTGTAACAGGCCAATGTTACTTCTGGACTGCCTTTTGCTATTAACTTATTTAAAATAACCTCTTTTGATTGCACCCCACAGTTCCGGCCAACTTCAACTCAGATTAGGCTTTGGCCACACCAATTTTCTCTCTACAGCAGCAAGCAGCATCTCTGTGTTCCTCCCATGTCATCCAACCTTGCTTCCACTGGGCACACACCTTCTTATTTTGCTGTAGCTCCAAAAGAAGATTCCTGCTCAGCCAAGTTGACCTTCTGTCTCACCTGTTTCACTGACAGCATTTTGGAACTGCCTGCTCCTGTGCTTTTAGGAGATAGTGCTTAAAAAGTGACCAGCACTGGTGGACCCCAGTACCTTCAAAAGTGTTTTCCCAGGGGACTTTACTCATTTAGCTACTTTCAGCAGCATGAAGTCTGCTCTCCTCATGTTCAGGGCTGAAGTCTTGCTGCCACTTTTCCTCCTGTCAATAAGGATTTTAATTTGTATATGACATGTAGCACCTTGTAACACAGTATGGAGCACTGACAAGCTTGAAGGAGAAGCATCAGTGTTTTGAGTCCTGTCGTAACATGGGAAGCAACTTAGTGTAAGGAAATCAAATCTACACAAAAGGGAAGAGAAAACAAAGAGAAAATTATTAGAATACAAAAAACACAATTCAGATTTTGCTGTGTGAACCTCAAACAACTTGGGGAGCCACAGGATCCATGCCAGTGGGTTTTTTCCACCATGCAGTGCTATAGGCAGGGGGCAGAGTCTCTGGAAAGATGCCCAGCAGAAAAGGAGCTGGAGGTGCTGGTCAACAGCAGCCAAACATAAGCCAGTATGTGCCAAGATGGCCAAGAAGGCCAATGGTATCCTGGCCTTTATCAGGAATAGAGTGGCAAGCAGGACTAGAGAAGTGATTCTCCCCTTTTACTGGGCACTGGTGAGGTCACACCTCAAGTGCTGTGTCCAGTTCTAGGCCCCTCAATTCAGGAAGGACATTGAAGGGCTGGAGCACGTCCAGAGAAGGGCAACAGAGCTGGTGAAGGGTCTGGAGCACAAGACTGGTGAGGAGCAGCTGAGGGAGTTGGGGGTGTTCAGGAAAGGAGACACAGCAGAGACCTTATCATTCCTTGACACGAGGTTGTAGCCAGGTGGGGATCAGGCTCCTCTCCCAGGTAACAAGTGACAGAACAAGATGAAATGGCCTCAAGCTGTGCCAGGGGAGGTTTAGGCTGGACATCAGGAAGAATTTCTTCATAGAAAGGGTGATTAGACATTGGAATGGGCTGCTCAGGGCAGTGGTAGAGTCACTATTCCTGCAGGTGTTCAAGGAAAGACTGTACATGGCTCTTAGTGACGTAGTCTAATTGACCAGGTGGTGTTGGGTCACAGGTTGGACTTGATGACCTCACAGCCCTTTTCCAACCATAGTGATTCCGTGACTCTATGATGGCCGTGCCTTTCTCAGCGGCGCGTTCCCGACTGGAATCGCCGCTCCCGGCACCTCGCGGGGCCGCTTCCGAAGCACGTGCCGCGCAGGCGGGACCGCGGCCAGCACCGCACCCCGGGATCGACGGTCCCGGGAGCACCGGGAAGCACAAAGGGAAAGGAGGGAGGGAAGGAGGGAGAGGGGGATGGAGAGAGGGAATGGGATGGGGACAGCCGGCACCGGCTCCCGCGCGGCTCCCCCGCAACCGGGAGGACACAGCGGCTCCGCCAGGGCGGCCGGCCCGGAGCGAGACGTGGAGCGGGAAGCGGGAACAACGGAGCGGGAGCGGCTCGGGCTCGGGAGCGCGCGTGCCCCGGCGCCGGCGGCAGCGCGCCACCTGCCGCGGGAGCGCGGCGCCGGCGCGGCCCAACGGTGGCGGCCGGCCGGGCCCGGGCGCGCCCCCGCGCCCGCCCCCTGCGTGCCTCCGGCACCCGCCGGATCACAGTCACGGAATCAGTGAGCTTGGGAGAGACCTCTGAGGGCACTGAGCCCAACCTGTGACCAGCCACCGTGTCAACCAGACCTTGGCACTGAGTGCCACGTCCAGTCTTTCCTTGAACATCTCCAGGGATGAGGACTCCACCACCTCCCCTGGCGGCCTGTTCCAGTGTATAATCACCCTGTGTAGAAACTCTTCCTAATGCCCAACCTAAAACTTCCCTGGAGCTGCTTGAGACTATCTATGACCTTTTGTCCTCTCCCTTGTTCCCTGGAAGCAGAGCCCAAACCCCCACCTGGCTACCACCTCCTTGCAGAGAGTGATAAGGTCACCCCTGAGCCTCCTCTTCACCTAGCTAAACCCCCTCCCAGCCGCTTCAGCTGCTTCTCATAGGACTTGTGCTCCAGACCCGTCACCAGCTTTGTTGCCTTTGCTGGAATGCACTAGCTCTTCAATGTCCTCCCTGAATTGAGGGACCCAAAACTGGACACAGCACTTCATGCATGGCCCCACCAGTGTCCAGTTCAGGGGGAAAATCACTTCCCAAGTCCTGAAAAGAGGATTCCTTAGTCTGAAAAGAGTTTGGCACCATCCCCTTGGCACCCACCTTGGAGGTATTTATAAGAATTAATGAGGTCCCCTCTCAGTCTTCTCTAGACAGGCCCAGCTCCCTCAGTCTCTTAATCATCTTTGTGAGCTTCCACTGGACCCTCTTCAGTAGTTCCTTGTCTTTCCTATGCTGAGGAGCCCAGAACTGGTCACAGCACTCTGGGTGCATGGTCCCTTTTCACTCTCAGCCACCTGGATGCCCATTTTATCCAAAAGATCATGTGTGGCAACATGCAGGGTGATCAAAGTGTTGCAGCTTTTCTGTTCTGCCTTGGATGGCTTCACACATGGTGTCCTTCATTCCAGCATCTACAATCAAGCCAGCACGGCTCCAGAGGGAAAGGTGGTACCAGTTGTACACCAGACACTGTGGTTTGACTGGTTTTAGGTGTACTTTTTCATATGAGTTTTTCTTGAAGAAGGAACAGCTCTGAGCTTCAGAATAAATAAGAGCCACCTATACTGTCTATGGGCACAAGAAGATTTTGTGGCAGATCATTTGCCATCCAGAAAAGGCATTTTTGGGGGGAAGGAGAGAGTGCAAAATTCATAAAAACAGTTCTCTAAAACAAAGCCACAGTAGGTGAGATCAGGATGGGAAACTTTGCCAAGTAGAAGCTTTGCCAGTTGTTAGAGGGGGGCTTAAACAAAGCCAGTTTTCTAGCTTTAATCCAGAACCATTGAAGAAATAAGAGCATTGACTGAGGAGTATCAGTGCTCCAGTCTTGCTTGTTTTGAATCAAAACAACACTTGCAACTGTTAACAATCAACTGCCCTGTTAGAGCATATCCTTAATATCAAGAGATAACAGGGAAATAATTTCTGAGAGTGTCCATCTTTTGAGATGTTTCTTACATTATTTCTTTTCAAAATTCTGTACTACATCATGAAACATCCCAGAGCAGAAAGGTTTATGTGAGCAATTCTGTCATGTCACCACCTGCACTAAGGAAGCTTGATTCTTCTCTGAGTATGATAGAACAGATGAGTCCCTTTGGTGCTCAGTTCTAGATGATTACCTAAGGACAGCAGTAGCATGGACAAGACATTCCAATATTGTTCTCTAAGATTTATGGGTGAAAATATATGGCCAGGTACAGCCATCACCCACCATAGTATATATATAAAATATGTATAATATATACAACAGGCAATAATAATATATAATAATACATAAATGTATAAATATAATAATACTATATAAGCATACAATAATTATATAATAATTTTATCTATATATATAGTGCCATGATATAGTTGACAAGATAGTGTTCGGTCATAGGTTGGCCTCGATGATCTCAGAGGTCTTTTCCAACTTAATTGATTCTATGATTCCATAAATAACAAGAATTTGTCAGTCTTGTTGCTGCTCTAGACTAAAATTGTAAATACACGAAAGTGCTGCAGCAGATACATGCAGTTTTGTATCTTTTGAATTTTTGTGGCATGCACGTATCACTGTTTTGGAAAAACAGGACTGAAAAGGGCCCCTTCAGTTCTCACAGAGAGTCCATATTAAGGTAGTAACTGCATCTCATGGTTCCATTCATAAACATTTCAAGCTCTACCTTAAACTGAGTTTGTTTTCACAGACTTTTCATTTAAATGGATGGGGAGTGATCAGGTGTAAAGAGGAAAATGTTGATTTTTTTTATAGGAAAAGCACAGAGAAAAGTGAATGAAAAACTTTAATTACAGAAAACATTATCAAAGTACTTCTAGCAGTACTTTTTTTTACTTCTTTTGAACAATAACTCAGTCTGTTAGCAGACCCCCCCAAGAGCATGATAGGAACCTCCTGCAAAATTGCTCCATCTCTCAGGTTGTCTGTAAACACTTCCTGTCTTCACCACTGATTTAGAGTACATGCTGCTAGATGGAGTCCTTCCGCTGATTCCAGTAAATTTGACATCTAAGCATTTCTGAGAAGTGCTGAAAAACAACTGAGTACGTGTGTGGAGTACAATAGTCATCAGGGTCATGAGGGTTCATTAAGCTTGGTACTGGAAGGCCAAGAGTAAGATGTATTGTGCACATGGCCCATCTGAAGCTCCAGCACACAGTAATTCCTGAGAATCAAGTGTCATATCCACGGAGATATTAAGGCGACTACCTCCCATTTATCAATCAGTTAGCAGGAGTTTCATGATCAAAGGAGACTTAAAGGCAGGTTGCTTTTCATATCCCCAGGGTGTTACTGGAAAAGGAGCTTCAGCATGCACAAAACCCCTTGACTTTTGCTTTGATAACTGAAGGACGCATGCCAGACCCATCCTCTGCAGAACTAAATACTGATGGAGAAGCCATCCTCGTATTTCCCAGGGAGATCTTCCAAGAAGAGCTCGTTACTCGAGGCAATTGATGGTTGTTTAAGCTGATTGAAGCCACCAATAGCAGTGGGGTAGGGGAGATAGTAGCAGAGGAAGGTCTTCAGTGTTAAGGATGTGCTACAAAAGGTAGAAAGTGTTAGATGTTGGGCAAAGACAGGATGGGAATAAAGCACATGAATGCAAGAGTGGTGTAAATGCTTTTAAGAAGCTTCTTAAGAAGTAAATGTAAATGCAAATGCAAATGAAGTAAATGTAAAAAGAAGTAAATGTCAGTGCTTCTTAAGAAATCCTAACAAAGGCATATTTTAAACGTGTAAGTTTTACATGTGTCAGTTTTACACGCAGGTCTTGGTTAGGCAGACAAGTCTAGGAGTAGTGTACCACACATGCTGTCCACTAAGCCAAGTTACACTTCTGTGTACAAAGGGAAAAGGATATCTGATTTCTACAGTGTGGGAAATACTGTCAGCATCATGAACAACTCGACCAAGCTTGTGGTAGACCTTGCAGACTAGAGGAATGCCAAAATACATGACCTAATGTGTTTTGCACTGTACTTGGCCTCATATTTTATTTAGTGTTGAATACTCGCCATAAAGTATTTGCCGAGACAAAAAGAATAAAGCAAGAGTGGTATTCATATTGTTTGCCAAGAAAAATACCAGAATATTTGTTTATGTAATTTGTCAAAACTGTCAAGTATCACAATAAACAGGCATTAGGCCAAATTTTTTGATTAGTGACACTATCTACCCAGCTGACTGCAACTGAAATCATCACTTGCTCCTCTATTTTAAATAATTCAAAGATTACAAGGTATATCTTTTGGGGTTTTAAGTCAAATACTCTTTGCATACATATTTATTACTTATTACACTTACATACTTCACTCTTGCAGGATACAACATGAACAACCATTCCAAAGAGAGTGACACAGAGCCAAAGCCTCTTCTAAAGTTAAAAGGATCACCAGTACCTAAAGTGAATGTGTTCATGAACACATGCAATTCCAAGTGACATAACAGCAGTAGAAAGTTACTTTCACCCTTCCACCCTTCTCTGTCTTCTCTGGGATCACCTAGCCCTGTCAGCTGAATTAAAAATAGCCTTGTGACACAGACATGTTTTCAGTTTGTTGATTTACCTTTTTTTTTTTTTTAAGTGAGAAGAAGGATGATTCTAAAACAAAATCTCAAACCCGAAAAACAATAGCTCAGGAAAATTTGTACAACATAATCAAGCGTAGATATTTTGCTCCTTTTTACCTTTTTTATTAAAAAAGCCTATAAGGAATAAAAATGCCAGATGCAATTTCTGAGCAACCTTGTATCTACACTGAGATTTTGTGGCTGGACATTATCTCCAAAGAGTTCTCAGATGAAGTACTACCACACTTTTAGGAAAGATGTTTTTACATCCCAGCCCAGATTGTGGAACTGAAAATTACAAGGAACAGGAGAAATGTGTGGTGTTAAAAATTGTAAATAAGACCAATGCATTTCAAATTAAGTCTTGTAAAAAATGAAATAGTGAAGGTGAAATACCATTTGCAATAGAAAATCAGAAAGAAATGAGAGAAAACCTGAATAACAAGCAATGGAATAATCACAACTGACACACAGCTGTATGCTGTAGAAGATGAAATGATTCAAAGGACTTCTACTCAAGTCAGTGAAGACATTGCTTCTGACCTTACCTAGACAAGGATTATACAGCTCACAGTCTGAAGACCAAATGCCAGACATCTTTAAACTGATAACCTTAGAAAAAGATCTCTTGTCCATTTAAATCACCTTGACTTCAAGGTCTTTGGATTAATTTTGCCAGCCTGCTCCAGTTGGGATTCAGTCACCAGTAGATAAAATGACCATGGGAAAGTGTGTTGTGGGGAAAAACATCATGATGTAACACAGTTTTAATTTTACTTAACTGAATATTTCTTACTGATGCTGAGTAATATTTTCTCATACTACAGCTGTTGTCAATGAGGCCATTTTCAGACCCAGATGCTCATTATCAGGAGGAGACTTCAGTTGAAACAGTGGTGTGGGGGATTGTTCCAAAGCCTGATGCTTGTCCTGTAGAATGTCTCTGATCTCTGGCTATGCTTCAACTAGTTCTGATAGTGCAGATTTCTATCCTCCATTAAATTTCAGTGAAAGAAACAGAACTTTTGCATACATACATGTTTGGATACAGGTTGACCAGATTTCAACTAGCAAAGCTGCTATGTGAAAGATAAATTGTAATTTATAATAAATATAAATTATATGTAATTTACATGTAATTTACATGTCTCAATTCTAATGCAAACTTCTTCCTTGGCAGTAAGAGTTAAATAAATATGCAAGTCTACTAGATCTACATTACTGTTGATAGTTTTTAACTTACCTGTTTTGTACTTACGTAACAACTTAAATGCAGGACATGAAATGCAAGGCTTTTGTTCCTCAGAAAAGGACATGCATGCTGTTTGGTCATCCTATTTTCCTAGTTTTGGAAAAGAAAAGAAAAATCTGTCATCTTTTGGACTAGGTCATCAACCAATTAGGATTAGCACAGCTTCTTCAAAGCAAATGCTGTTTATTTGTTTTGGAATACAGATAAAAGATCACTCCCCACTTTTACCAAAAGAAACAACAAATCCTACAATTTCTAAATAGATCCCATGACCATTTCAGGCAGGTCAAGAAGCACTTTTGAGTTGCATAAACATGAGCTTAAACATACCCTTTTATTTTTCAAACCAGGGTAGCATTTGTGTATGAAAAAAGTTTATCCACACAATTAGGCAGTTGGTGACATTGGATTCTGCCTCCGTACTTCCTAGTTTTTTGATATCTTGCTCCCTGAATTGCTGGACATGCAAGCTGTTACTGCCATCTCTGTCGTGCTGCCTGGACTGCGCTGCATCCTGGATTCTGCGGAATTCCTTGCAGAATGCCAGGACTGCTTTCTCCACCAGATGTCCCCCGGAGCCGTGCAGAAGCACAGCATGAGCAGGTGCGACCGTGTGGCAGGTAAGACAGTCGGGCATCTGAACAACTACAAACCCCTACAGCTCTAGGATGTGACACACTGAAATTCCAACGGACGTGCTTCAGCACCACAGCTGCTGCACTTAAAAAGTATTAGGGCAAAGCCTAATGGATTGCACCTCACACTCTAAATCTGGAATACCTCTCACTGTTTAGTGTCAGGGTTCTCTTGCTCCACCACCACTTGTTTGCAACATCCTCTAACGACTGCTTATGAGCAGACAAGGTAAAAAGCTAAAGCAAGCTCTCTGCTTTCAGGGCTGACAAGGATACCTCGATGTTACTCTGATAAATCATAGTACACTGCTTTATCATTGCTTTATCAGTACTATGGCCCATAGGCCAAGGTTGGAAATGACCGAACAAAAACATGGATTTTCAGAGCCATGGGAACACAATAGGAAGACCCCAGATGGTGGCAGGAAACACAAGAATAAGGCGGAAGACGTGAGAATCTAGGAACAGTCTAAAGCAGTAAGTTTTTCCTAATATATTTTCAAATATGAAAGCTAAAGGACACCATCATGGCTATGTGTGCAGAGAGCACAATGATGCAAAGCTCACAAGGAGAAACACTGTGCTCAGACAAGGAACCAAGTTGTGTGTTCTCTTCCCCTTGAGGCATCAGGATACTGTGACTACTGGAACCGCAAAGACAAGGATAGAGATTACCTCCCTAAATGTAGAGAGCAGCTTAGTCATATTCTCCACAACCTTAAGCTCAGCATCTCCCTCACAGGTCTTGCCCAGTTTAGAGGGCACGTGTACAACCTACTGTGCTTCTCAGCAAAATCTACACCTTGGCAATCATAACTCCAGCTTCTCAGGGCTGGGAATGCTCAGCTATGGAGGTGAGCATTGGAAGACAAGTATTGGTCACTGCAGATGGAGTATTACTCCATTGATAATGCCTCCCCTATTCTGGTGCGTGCTGGCCTAATTAAGTGTGTGTGTGCTAATGTAATACCTTCCTTGCTGGGTAATTGACTTGATCCCTTTCATGAGTCTCAACCACCACATTCAACACCTATATGGTCCTACCCTACACAGTGATCTTCAGGTTCACATCTGTTTCAGGTGACATCAAGATGACTCCTCCCCTCTTAAATCATGTGTATGGTTACAGGCTCATGGCTTTACTGTCACATTCCTTTTGTACCTTTCTTTCATAATTTGCAGAATGACACTATTGCGTGTCACCCAACAGTTGTACATTGTTAGAGCTGCTAAGATTGAATGTCCCACAGGCAAAGTAATTTCATTCTTTTCAAAAATAATTACAATATTGTAACTTTGTAATGAGAATGGCAAAGGAGATAAAATAACCATGGGAAGGTGGAAACAATATAATTTAGCAGGTGATTAAAAAACTACTAGTCAGAGTGTGGACAAGTTTGTCATGGCTCAACAAGCAATAGCTCATCAGTTAAAACACATTTAACTACGCAAACTGCAAATAAAAAACAGAGGAGGTTAGTTTATTTTTTGGTTAGATACTATCTCAGATGATGACAGTGAGCAGGGAGAAAGGGTAAAATGAGAACAGTTGTATACGTTGATGGAAGTAGCACGTCTTTATTGTCCATCCTTCAGAAAGAGGAGGACTTTCTAAAAAAGACTTAGACATTCAGCTTTGGTCCATGCCACTGGGAGTGGATGTCAAGTCCCACTTGAAATGCTTCTCCCCTCTCCAAACCCTGTGAATAGAAAGATGTTCACAATAAAGTGTAGACAGGAATTATTATGGCAAGCACATCCATAGAGGCTTGTAAACACATGTTGGAAAAGCCCTGAGTAGAGCACTTAGGAGACAAAATGCAACCACTCAAAAAAGATTTCATGGCTGAGGAAATAAAGGCTTTAAAATCTGCCCAAACACCACGTATAGATGAGAGTGTAATGGCTTCATAGAACCGTTCTTCCACTTGCCCAAATTGTTTCTAAAAGCAGAGGCACGTGCAAACGCAGAACCCGGAACCTCTTCTCACCTGACTGTGAGCTAAGGACACACAGTCCCTCAGAGAATATGCTCAGTAATGGATCTGCAGGCCAAGATTATCAAATCAGCTTTGGAAATTCATGCACCCAAGGTGAATAAAACATCAAATGTGTTCAGCATCTTTCCAAGCATCCTCTACCAAATGTTCAGGCTAAAGCTTTAAATGAGCATGGATGTCTGTAGACCCCTCACTGCACTGCCAATGCCTAAACACAGAGAGATGGAAACAGGAGCTGCGTTGTCTGATCTTGCTAGTTATAACACATCTTAAGTGGTTTGGGGGCACACAGGGACAGTGTTTTTGCTATGTGAATGCCATTACAATTGGTAATGGTCATTCAAACTTTTTCACAGCTTGTCTGTAATTCCTTTGGCAAAGAGTTTTTTTGGGAAATAGCAAACCTGTTCAGGTCAACAACAGCATTCAGGCCCTTTCACAGGTTATTTTGGAGGCACCTGACCCACACTTTTCATGCTGAACAGTCCTGCTGTATGAAAACTTCTGCACATCCACTAACCAATCATAAAAATATGAGGCAAAATAACACCAAGCAAGTAAAGGAGAGGTGTGTGCTCTCTTAGAGCCACAGGATCATTTAGGTTGGAAATGACCTTTAGGATCATCAAGTCCAGCCTTCGTAATTCAGATTTGATCAACATAACAAGACAAATATAACAGAAGTAAGGTACTCCAGTTAGATCCAAGGGAACTGTGCTGGGTGACCCATGGCTTTTCACTGCTCATATCCAGGCTGACCTTTGTGTTCAGCCAATGCTAAACACACCTTCCAGCCCTGACTCCACTGGGAGGTGGTTACCAGGCTTTACAGCCCTGAGAACCATCAGGCAATAAATACCCTTGAGTGGGGCACCATGGACCAAAGAATAAAGAAATTCACATTCCTCTGCTTCAGATGTTCTTCTTGGTCACTGAGGCTTCACTATCAAAGTAGAAGCTCAGCACTGCACCTGTGCCCATTTCAACACTTTTCCTATATTGCTTTGTCTTTCAATAGTATTTATGTTTCAGTAACACCAACAATGAGTCAGATAAACAGAAGCTTTTCCCACTTGCTTGAGATGCTCCATTCTTATAGAATGAGAAGCACAATGGCATAAGTTCATACAAGTTTTAAAAAAAAATCAATACCCTCTCACTATTAATACCACAATGTGATAGGCTTAAACAGATACTTCTTGCATCAGCTTGACAGTGAAAGAGAGAAAGGACCTGACTGCTGTAAATAGGACTAAATCATGGGGGTTTTTGTCAGCCTGAAGCTTTTTGAGGCCCTCCAACAGAAGAACAATGCTTATTTTAATGTGGCTGACATCAGAAAATAACAAAACCTCTTTTATGACCAGAGTATTAAAATAAAGTTCTTATCTGCAACCTAAACACCAAGGCAAGTCATCAGTTATATTAGCACATGACCACAACCTGATTGGTAAGAACTTCTCTCTCACTACTCAAGCTTTCAAAATACTGTATCATCACAGAAAATTTCCAACTGTAGTATTATGGTTCTTAAAGATCTGTCCTGAGGGGGAAAAAAAAGAAGTGGATGCTTTTTCACACCCAGAGCAGATACTTGCTGAAAATTTTCACTAAACTCAAAGTCTGCTTTCTGAATGAGATGACAGCTTCAAAGGAAATTTTCTGTCTATACCTAAGCAAGTGAATAGAATGTAACTGGGGAAATTACTTTTTTCCAAAAATTATTAATTTTGTTAAAGTGTTTTACCATTTTCCCATGACAAATTATATAAGTTTTTCATAAATAATACTACTTCTAATTCAAATAACTTTCGCTTCTCCCAAAAAATCTAATTTTTTTTAAACAAGAATAGTTTTATTGTCTCTCTTTGCTTCTCAAAGTTGAAAACAACTTTCACCAATATAGTTTTCTTGCAAAAATATGATTCCTTGCAGTCAAACCCATTTTCAGCTGGAAAAAAGGCCCTCAACAGAGCAGCCCTGCTCAATACTAATAATTCATGTGTCTAGAATACCCTTTCATTGGAGCACCTGAAAGTATTCTAAAAATAACAGAATGAACTGCACTGAAGCAAAAAAATGACTTCTATTTTATAAGAGAGGAAACACTAGCAAAACAAGGGCCCACCTTTCAGAAGCAAATATAGACACTCCTGCAACACAGGACCAGTCCAATGGTCTCCAAAGCCCATGAGCCTTTTGTTTTCCTGGTAAGGGAGACATGATGGTAGTGGAAGGTGGGTTTCCTAGGGTGAAGCCAATCCTTCACACTCCAGATATGCTGATCCCTGTAATTTCCCTGGACTGTCTGTGCCTTTCCCTGGGTAGGAGGGTCTGCCAGAAGTAGATGCCAAGGGTACATGCCTAGAGAAAATCTGAGACTAGGTCAGACACGTACTATCCAAGGCACTCATAGGGCCATAAACTAAAACACTCAAGTTCTACTCAACATGAGGAAAAACTCCTTTCTATTGAGTGTGGCAGAGCACTGGAACAGCTGCCCAGGCAGGGTGTGGAGCCTCCCTCTCTGGAGATATTCCAAACCCACCTGGACATGGTCCTGTGTCACCTGCTCCAGGTGCCTTGGCAGGGGGGTTGGACTGCATGATCTCCAGAGGCCCCATTCAACCTTAATAATTCTGCCATTCTGTAAATACTCTCCACCATCTGACAAAACTCTATGAGACCTGCCTGAGTCAGAACTGGTATCTAATTGCTTTCTATTTCTAGCACTTCTACCTGAGGCAACGAGTTCCACAGCTTAATTATACACTGTGCAACTCAAGTGGCTTTTTTTTTTTTTTGCTGTTTGCTCAGTGTCCATTACTTACCAGTTTCACTTGAAACTGCTGTATTATGAAAAAATCATTCCGCATGCATCAGGTTCAAGGTGATTGTGCAGACCTTTGTGAAAGGCAGTGTTCTCCTCTCTCTTCTGCTTGTTTTGAGCCAGCAGTCTTGATTTACAGAGCCAGTCATTCTCTGTGCCAAAGACAACTCATAACTTCTATTAGTTTTATTGCTCCTTCCTTTCACAATAAAGAAGATCTGGTAGATGCACTGCTTTGATGCCCTGGATGAGCACTTAGAAGCCCACACTAGGGGTGGTTAAATTCCATGTTGCCTCACGTGAGCACTGCATTCCAAGAAGCAAGGATGCATTTTACTAGGGAGTATCATTTTCAACACCCCCATTTATTTTTTTTTGTGGCATTAATGAACTCATAATCCCACTCTTCTCCACATCATTTCAGCCTAGGTAAAAAAAATAATAATTAAAAATCAGCACTCTTTGAAGGTATCAGAAGCTCATCTCATTAATAACTTGAAATGCCTGGTCCCACTCTTGTAGTTCATGCTGCAGACATACAAACATATGCTCAGGGGTCTTACCCAGCTTGACCTTCTTAATCACTGCTTTTCCTTGCAGCATTGATGCTCTAATTTCATGGATATCCATACAGACTGGCTGCAGACCCAAAAATGCAGCATGTCGCCTCTTAGCAACATTAGGTTTGTAGTAGTGTTAGAACCATATTCCTAGTTAATTTCTGACAGCAGTCTGGGTTCCCTTCTCTTGCTATAGTAATAGCACGCTGTATAGCATTCCCAGGCGTTACTCCACTTCATCCTGACTCCCTGTGTTCTTGCTTCAACTTGGTCTGAAGCTCATTAACCTTGTGCTTCATTACATTTGCATCTGAGGACAAGAACACAAACACAGCAATGTACGATACAGGAACTTGATTCCTGTGTCTGTGAACAGTGGATACCCTCAATAGCAATGCCTGGGGTTATTTTCTGAAAATTCACTGCTTTTCTGAAGTATTAACACTACATTTTTATTGAGTTTTGGTAAACTCTTTAGCATTTGGCATTTGTATCTTCTTACTTAATAGATACTAGCCTTGAAACTTTGGGTTTTAACAGCCTTTGTGTTTCAGCTTCTTCTAACTCCATTATGATCCAGTTCCTGTCAACCTTACTCAAATAAAACTTCAGTCTGATATAAGCAAGAGGTTTAGGTAAAGATAAGGGAAGGAAAAAAGTCATCAACACATTTTATTTCTAAGGAACTGTTCTTTTGGCAAGACGATTCTAAACCATAACCAGCTTTCTGAACCAAATCTAGGACATCTGGATTACACTTTGGAGAAATGAATTCAGAAAGACCCAACCTGATCCTGAGCTTTTTAATCCATAACATCCAATAAAAATATAAAGCGCATGTGTGCTAGTTACAGGAGAAGATGCACAACTTACTGGAACGTAAGCGTTTGGAACTGTGCAACGTTGCTTCCAAATTCAGACTGAAGTCTGGCCATAAGGTCACCAGCTCTCCTTTGCGTATCATCAGTGTCTAACGCATAGATTGATTTAAAAACTCTACAAACCCCTATGGAAGAGACTGTTGTTGAAAGGACAGTTCTCTGCTGATCCTTTTTCCTGGCATGCTGGTTCTCAGAGAGGGTCTGCTATGAGCTCAATGTATTACATGAGCCACCCACTGTGAAGGAGCTTCAGTCCCAGCAGTTGAAAGTCTCGGGTGATGGGAGTGTGACTACCAAGAGTAGCATCTGAATGCTCAGACAGGAAAGTTTCCTTAACATGCACCTGCTATATTGAATAAAAGGGGACTAAAAATATATTGGATGACTGCATTGAAGCCAAAGAACATTTCTCAGCTCATACAAAGGCAGCTGCTCAGGGAGATGAGTCTCGCTCCCGTGCTCTGTTCTTCCCCTTCACTCAACTTGGAAATTTCAAGTCAAGCACTCGGCATCTCTCCTGCTGTTTTAAACTTTCATGACCTAGAAATCAAACATCAGTCACCTCCTTTGCAGGACAACAGCTCATTTTGGGAGAGTCAGGACCAGGCCTTTGTGCATGATGGGTGACAGGTAAGTAAAGACAGCCGAGTTTTCATACAAACATCTGAACTGAAGAAGTCACTCATGTGACAAGGCAGTTCTCATGAAACTGTACTCTCTTCAATATAAAACTCATTTCTTTATCTTGGATTTTTCTGATATTCTACTACGACTGTAGCACCATATAAATTCATATCTTCATCTTGCTCAGCAAGATGAATAACAGTCTTGTTAAGTACCTTAAAGGTATGCTCCGATTTCACTGAAAGACACTCATAAATACTTCCATGTAATTCCTAAACGTCTCAGGACCATAAATGGATGTTAGTTTCAGAAAACAGAACATGTGCCAAAAAGCTCTGGATAAAAGTATCTTTCAGTGTTCTTATTTCAAATTGGGCCAAAAAAAACTCAACTAAAAGAAAAAAATCCACAAGACTAGCTAATACAGCCTTGATATTAAACTTTCTGATAATGGTCATCTTTTAACAGGAAGGAGAAAATCTGACCAAACCAAAGGGGACTCTGATTGAAATGACTACCACTAGAAGAGCTTGTATTTAATTTATCATAGAAAAATGTGCCAGAGGGATTGATAAAATTTCAGCCAAAGACAGCAAAGTTTCTTGCTTTTAGCATCCTTTCATAAGAATTACATGCCAGTGGCCCTATCAGCTCCCAAGGTCAGTAAGGCTGTCTCAACCACCTTGACAGCAGCCTTTATCAACAACTTTGAATAAGCTTTGTTTTTTCACAGAATCAAAGAATCATAGAATAGTTTGGGTGGGAAGGGACCTTTGAAGGTCATCTAGTTCAACTCCTCTGCAAGAAGCAAGAATATCTTCAACTAGATGAGGCTGTTCAGCACCCCATCCAACCTGACATTGAATGTTTCCAGGGATGGGGCATCCACCACCTCTCTGGGAACCTGTTTCAGTGTTTCATCGGTCTCATCATAAAGAATATCTTCCTTATATATATATATATTTTCCCTATATTTTGATCACCATAGTCTACTTCTGGACTGTAGATAAAACTCACTTGCAGATCAGTGTGTGCAATAATAGGCTGTTCTTGCCTGGGAATATTAATGTATTTCTCTATCAGTGTTCATGTTGCTATCTGTTCCTTGCTGAACAATTTCACACATTTCACAAAAGGCATCTGATTGCTTAATGGAGCGGTTTTATCAGAACAAATGCAAATTACTATTTACAACACATTTTTGATTCTCATCTAAGCGTCAAATGCTGTTTCTCTGCTGCTACTTATTGTAAGACTTCACTTAGACATTAGAAATGAGGATTCACCTTATAAATTAAGAGCATTTGTTCTGAGTAAAGCTTGCATTCACTGTCTAGATTATTGGAAGATGTTAGATTTCAGCACTGCCCTTACGCTGAGCAGATTCAGATTCCTACAGAAGACAGATGTTTGGAATTCTTGAACAACTGTGTCTTGCCTAATAATACACTGAAGAATCAAGTTGCAGATGACAGCACTGTTTGCATGATATCCTCCTATTTCCACTTTTTTTCTAAAAAATAAAATGAAGTGGAATAAAAACAGAAGAGGAAAACAAATAGCATTTATCATCTCAAGAAACTTTGGTTGTGTTCTTGAAGCACATATTAAGGTATTTCTTTTTACAGAGAAGTGTACTCAAATTATTCAGAACAACAATTGGATTAATCAGGAATAGGCCCTTCCAGCCCAAGAACTAAGCTGATAAAGCAACTTCTGAAGGGCACAAGGCAGCTACTTCTAATTTTATCAAGTTAATGACAAAATTAGATACAGCCAACTAGTTCATGTGTGCAGTTGTGCTGCATCTGACACAGTTTACCAGAACAGTTATAAGAAATTCTTACCAGAATTCTCATGCAGAGAACGTTACCAGAGACAGAGAACCATCAGCACAAAAGCTAGGAAAGTATTGTTTATTTTATTTATCTTGGACAGTGTATTAAGCCTTCTACAAAATTCAAGTTAAACCCTGAGCAATTGGTTTATCTTTTTTGCATTACAAAATGTAGTTCTCAGAACATTTGAATGTAAATATTCAGTATGGGGTTCTTTCAAGCACTCCTCCTTCAGAAGCCTGTGAGATCTTTAAAACACAAAAGGTTTGTTTTCATGGTGCTTATATAACAGGATTTATTTCAGCGTAACTTGTGTTCTGTCTCACAACAAAATACATTTTTAGTGTGACGTGTATTACTTTAAAGGTGTTCAGTCCAGTGTGTGATCCAGTATACACAATTACACCTCTTCAAAAAACCATCCACCAGTTTTAAAAACCACAGACACGCATCATTTGCTGGTGTTTCTTAACAACTAGTTGATCATTAACTTGTTAGTTGGCAGCACCAAGTTAGTCCATACATCCCTGATATCAAGCTACTAAAAATGAAACACCAAGTGAATACTCCAATACTGTCACTTTGACTGAAGAGTTTGTGGGGTTTTTTTAATTCTTCAGTGTTAAAGAAAATAGTAATTTTAGCTTTCAAGGTACAGCACATTTGCTATAAAGTTTGATTTCAAACTGAGTTCAATGGTCTTGGTCACTACCATGAAAATGTGGCTAGACAGGCACAAGAAATTTCTTTGGTGCTCTTTTCTTTTTCTCTTCTCTAAGCACAGCACTGGTGACAGCTTTTCTAAATTTAGGTATATACCTGGAACTAGAACTTTGTCTTTTCAAATTAGATCTCTCTCCACATGGTTCTTGGCATCCCTGCATGAAGATTAACCTACCCCCTCTTGCTGAAGAATACTCTTCAGAGCAGTACTCTCTGAAGACAAATAATCTAATTTTATAAAAATAATTTATTCTAAAAATTGGCACATCAATTAAAGACTCCTCTGAAAAGATTATATTCTTATGCAATGTAACATCTCTAAAATGTCAGAGTTCTCAGTTATGAAATGTATCCCCTTTAGAAATGCTTTGTATCATGAGCAAAAAAAGATGCAACCAGCAGAAAGCAAGATTTCAGTAAATGCTAATAAATAGTTCCATGCTTCTGACATTATAGAATGGTTTAGATCGGAAAGGACCTTAAAGATCATCAAGTCAAACATTAACCCAGCACTGCCAGGCCCAACACTAAACCATGTCCTCAAGCGCCGTATCTACATGGCTTTTAAATACCTCCAGGGACGGTGACTCCACTGCTTCCCTGGGCAGCCTGTTCTTGTGTTTGACAACGCTTTCAGTCAATATATTTTTTCTAATATCCAGCTTAAACCTCCCCTGGTACAAGTTGAGGCTGTTTCCTGACCCCCATGTGGCTCCACCCTTCTGTCAGAGAGTTGTAGAGAGCAAGAAGGTCCCCTCTGAGCCTCCTTTTCTCCAGGCTGAGACCCCCCAGCTCCCTCAGCTGCTCCTAGTGCTCCAGATCCTTCCCCAGCTCCAATCCCTTCTCTGGACATGTGTATTAGGGAGAGGTTCGGACCATACTGAATCTGAAACCATGACACCATTGGAAGCTCAACGAAACTGATATTTATTACCAAGAGGTGGCCAACCAACCAAACAAACCCAAAAGGGAAGAAGGAAGAGAGAAATAAGCCCCTAGCACGACCTCCCCAGTAAATCAGTTGTTGCCCATAAAGTTATCTTACCAACCTAGAATGCCTATAATTACCAATAGCAGAAGCTGCATCCTTGGAAAGTCACTAAGTTCACAAATTGGCAGGCATCCCCGCCAAAAGGCAGCGTTGTCCTTGATGTGAAGCTTGCTACCTACCCAACAAGAGCTAACTGCTTTTTATACAATTAACTGGATACGTCCGTCTAGGCAGGTGTGGTCAGCACCACCCCGCCAGAGGCCCTCAGTCCCACCCCCTTGGTTATGTAAGTGCATCTCTTCTGCGCAGGCGTGGCTTTCCCTGCGCCTGCGTACTGCACTCAGGGGGGGTCTTTCCCAAATGAGTCTGGGGGTTTCCTTCATCACTATAGTCTTCAATTTCTCCTTCAAGCGACCTTGGAGAACAATTAGCCAATCACAGAATACAAATTAAATATAGTTTATACAAGAACTCTCTTCAAGGACAACTTTCCCATTTATCAGTGCTTGTTTTCTCATAACTTGGCAGGGAAAGAACAAAACTTTTACAGGTGGCTGGGCCAAACACAGACCAAAAGTATCAGCATAAATTCACCCCTGATACAGACATGCTCCAGTTCCTCAATGTCTCTCTTGTCTGAGGGGCCCAGAACTGCCTCCAGCACTCAGGTGTGCCAGCACAGGGCGACAGTCACTGCCCTGGTCCTGCTGGTCGCACTATGGCTGGTACTGCCCAGGTGCCTTTGGCCTTCTTGGCCACCTGGGCACACCTGGGCTCATGTTCAGCCGCTGTCAATTGGCATCTCCAGGTCCTTTTCCAACAGGCAACTTTTCAGACACTTTTCTCCCAGCCTGGAACGCTGCTGTGGGTTTTTGTGACTGAAGTGCAAATCTTGGCACTTCCCCTTGTTGTACCTCACACAATTGGCCTCATCTCATCAATCCAGCCTGTCCAGATCGCTCTGCAGAGCCTTCCTACCCTCCAGCAGACCAACACTCCTGCCCAGCTTGGTGTTGTCAGTAAACTGACTGAGGGTACTCTTGATCTCATCCCAACTGTTAATACAGATATTAAACAGGACTGGCCCCAACACTGAGTCCTGGTGCACACCCCTGGTGAGGGGCCCCAACTGGATGTCACTCCATTCCCCACCACTTGCTGGGCCATCCAGACAGTTTTTTATGCAGCGAACAGGGCACTCATCCAAGCCATGATCATCCAGTTTCTCCAGGAGAATGCTGTGGGAAAATGTGTCAAAGGCTTTAGTAAAGACCAGGTAGACACATCCACAGCCTTTCCCTCATCCACTGATCGGTCACCTCGTCACAGAAGATCAGGGTGGTCAGGCAGGACTTGACTGTCCTAAGCCCAGGCTGGCTGGGCCTGACCCCGTGTTGTCCTGTACATGTTACATGATGGCACTCAGGATGATCTGCCCCATGACATTCCCCAGCACCGAGGTCAGGCTTGAAGTGCCCCAGATCCTTCCTCCCAACCCTTCCTGTAGATGTGTGTCACATTTGCCAACTTCCAGCCTTTGGACCTCCCCAGTTTGCCAGGACTGCTGGTCAGTGACAGAAAGTGGCTCAGGAAGCTCTTCCACCCACTCCCTCAGTGCCCTTGGATGGATCCCATCTGGCCCCATGGACTTTGAGTGTCCTACGTGGTGTAGCAGGTCACTGACCCTTCCATCATGGATTATAGGGGCTTCCTTCTGCTCCTCATCCCTGTCTTCCAGCCCAGGGTGCTGAGTGAAGGCAAATGTACTGTCCAATCTTCTTTTTTATAAGAAAGTTTGTCTTTGAAAAGAAAAAAGTGCATATGCTTGGACAAAAATGCAGGCAGAGATGTCTAGTCTCAGGTGAACTGAACGATAACTACAAATCACATGCAAATCCCCAATGTAACATGAAAAACACCTCCATATCAAATGCTTGCAAAGTGTCAAAGTAAGCCAACAACAAAAATATCGAATATTTCTATTTGCTAACTGTAAAGATTTTTTAAAGTGCCAGTAATTTACTCTCATTTTAAAAAATATAAAAATATTGAAAAATATTTCAGTAAATGCAGAAAACCTAGACCAGTGCAATGTGAATTACACATAATAATAATATAATAATAATAATAATAATTATAATTCGGTCATTTTTCTAGTTAAAGGCATTAGTGTGGTACATTTTTATGATTTTACACAGTACAATGTGATTATGCCTTACTCAGATGATGACTTTCTTATTTGGGATGTGCTGCAGTGAACACTTGACAGTACAAATCAATGTTATCCAAATGAAACATAAGAACTGGTGGCTAGGAAGAGGTGAAACAAGTGACATATCAGAAAAAATAACAAATATGCTTTTCACATTTTCAAAACTACCCTTTTAGCACGTGAGCACCTTAAATTATCGTGAATACAAAAATTAGTAAACTTGTAAGTATATAAAAAACTGTAGTTTTAACTTACAAATCCAACCTGGGCATTCAGACATAGGAACAGTAGCTTATATAACACATTCCAAAGGCGAACCACAACACAGTCCTGTTCTCTCCTCACAAATGCATTTCCTTAAACTCCTCAGCCAGCCTAATCTGGCATTAAAACATCTTCAGCAGTCAAGACCATCAAGGATTTCAAGTCACTTATTCTGTTTTCTTTGCTTGTCTTTTCTTAACACCATCGTGGTGCTGCTCAGAGGGCCGGTCACAAATTGAAGAGCGATTGGAAGATGTGGCACTTTCACTCTTCACTTTGAAAGGTGCCTTTCGCAAGCCAAAAAGCACATGGCCTAATGCAGCCTCAAGGGGAGCAAGTGGAGAAGTTGCACATCTTGTCAACATCATTTTTACCTAAGAAGAACAAGGATCAAGTTACAATAAATGTGTAAGCACCTAAACATATATGCACAACCAGACTTTAATTAGAATTTCAGACAGCCATACTCGTTCCATAAAGTTCATAGGTTTAGGTAGACATTCCTTAGGACACATAACTCGGAATCAGGGCAGAAAAAACAACAGTTTATAGGTCCAGGTACTGGACAAGTTTATATTGCAACAGTTTCTACAGTTTTCAGAGACATGACAAGTTTCTAAAAGACATTATTACAGGACTATGCCAGATCCACAACTGTTGCTTTATTAGTGGGTTGCTATTAAGTGGGTGCTCAAGTTCCTGACTGTCAGTATGACCATCAGTGTAAGGATTTAGTCACTTCAGTGTACTCTGACAGCCAGCTCCTGAAGAGAGCTGTAATCTCTCAGTTCCAGAATAACATTCCTTTCCTTCTCCATTCCCAGCATCCCCAGTTCAACAACACCTTACTGGTTTAGGTGGAGAATTATGAATATTAGCTCAAAGTCTCGGCTCCCTAAAGCAACGTCTGTAGAACTAAAGTTGTCAGCTACTTCACAGAAAGGACTAGCAACCACCGCTTTCAGTCAGTCTCTGATCTGTTCAACAGCAGCTCTGAAGCTCTTAAAATTGACAGATTTCTGCTAACGGAGACTGTGCTTTCTTATTAGCTCATAATCCTGAAGACAGGCATCATCCTGGAAATGAACAAGACTGGAGGGGCTGAAGAATTCAAGCGTGCCTATTTTATTATAAAAGCAGATACAGTTACCTCAGAGTGGTTTTGATATACTTTCTCTTCCTGCCTAAATACTTGTTTTGCAAATACTTTAAGCTAGATGAGAGTCTGGTTGGCTTGTATTGCAAACACATAAAAGACAAAGAACTTTGTTTCTTTCTACAAGCATAAGCTTTGTTTGAGGTTAAAGACATATAAGCCTGGAATATCAAATGTTGGGTGCCAAAATTCCTGACTTCTTTCTCTTTTTTTTTCTCCCCATACATTGAACAGTGTCAGTAACAGAATAGGTCTTCTGTTCTGCTTGTGTAGAGAAGACTAAATACAGTTTTCTGACATTACTACGAGCTGGCTTTCCCACCCAGAAGCACGCATTCTAATAACTAAATAAAATATTTCCTATTATTCAGTTACTTGCAACACTTCCAAATTCTTACCTTGAAGATGACAAGAAAGATGGTGTATAAAAACACAAGGTTGTGTCTTGCAATTGGCAAGTACTGGCTGTGTTGCAGGGTGAAAAGAACTGCTCCTATCAAAGTTATCTTCACAGGGCTGGAAGTCAAACAAATAAATGTTAATTTTTCTTCTTTACAGCAAAAGCTGCCATGGCCTAGAAAGCAGTAAATATTCTTAATTGTGCAAAAGAATTTTTTCTGAATAGAACTAATGAAAAATTGTTGTAACAGTAATAAGGTCTAAAACCTAGACATAATTACATTAAGACTTTCACTTTACTACACTTTCTGTCCGTAACACAGACAAGAACGAGTTCAGCACTACTTTACACACCCAGCAAGTTCCTGTTTGGCAAATCCTTCTCAAATAATGCTTCTATTCAAACTCTATACATCAGCTTGCTTCCCTTCTTCCTCTCCCAATACATTTTACTGAAGAGTTAAATCACAAAGCTTGCACACTCAGACTAGACTTAAAAACAGGTTCCTTTACTATACTCCAGTAGTTAGTTACTCCAAGGAGTTGCTTAAGGTGTTGAAGTGCAACATAGTCAAGGTCTTGGTCCACTGTAACAGTCCAGCAGCTCTAGGGTTGTAGTCAGCTTAGGCCCAATTTGAACCAGGCCTATGCTACCAGGTTTTGCCAACACAGCTGTGCTGGCTTAAGACATGCAAAGATTCCCATTCTAATACAGATCTTGGTTGTGATGGTAAATCCCTTGCTAGGCATGCAGCCAGAAAACAAGAGAACTTTGGTCAGTTCCAGTCTTCTGAAGAGAGAGCACCAGTACACTGGCAGAATTCCATGCATTTCTTAATCTGCACCTACATGTGACCTGTGCAGGTGACATTCCTGTTATTACAAAGCTTCCAGGGTAGACACATCCTTCACTGTAACTCAGAGATTTGCTGCACCAACTTCCTGCTCAGGAACTCCAAAAAGCAACTCTGCATATACACTCAACTCATCCACTTGCAGGATGTATGATCCATTTAACTTTGTAACTTAGCTCAATTTAATGTTCTTAAGATTTATATATAAACAAAATTTTAAAGATCTTTTTTGAGTTACTTTGAGCCATATCTTCCACGGAAAAGGAGAATATATGCAAGTGGTGACAGTCAGTAAGCACTGCTCTGGTGTTGCACCTGTAAGGACAAGTGTTATTTGGGTTTACAGTGCTATTTTTGACAGTGTCCTTTCTGGAAGTTTGCTTTCAAGACTGCCACTTAGGCACTGTCAGAGGGAGATAAATTCTAAATACCTGGAATTTCAGAAAACGCCAACAACTCACACAATCCACAAAAAGTTGAAATACTGCCAAAGAACAGGCTGCAAATGTCATTTCTGTTATTCTGTGTCTAAGAGTGGCTGCAGAAAAGCAAGATAACTTTAAAAAAAAAATATTATTTTTAAAGACCTGAGAGTAACATGGGAAAGATCAAAAGAATTTTAGGAAATTATTGCAGTGACCTTATTTTGACTTACAATAATAGCTTGTGTCTTTCTAGCCTGTTTCAATTCCCATTTTACAAGAGCCATGTAATATTTCCATTCTTTCCTTCTGCAAGAGAAGTAACATTTCCTATCCTGCAGGACATTTTTGCTATACTGAATAACCAATTTGCACCTCCTCAAATAATTGATATTTATGGAGGAAAGTAGCACCGGAAGCAAAAGTAAGAGTGACAATGTTCAAAGGAAGCCATTTTAGTGATGCTCAGAACACATACCAGAAGTGCAGACTTCACTTATACACTTCTGGTACCACTGTCCTTTCATTTTTGCTAGAGGACCACATCCCTGTAAGAAAATTGAGTCAATACTACTTTCTAGCAACTCCACACTGGCTCAATACTTGCTTTCTGATACATAATTTTTGTTGATTTGTCTCTCCCATTTGCTGTTCTACTGATGTGAACATAAAATGATTAAAATATCATCGACCCCTCTTTCACAGGATACAGAACAGAACATTGAGTACAAGCACGTTCTACTGCTTTTTTTTAGACCTCAAACACTAAAAGTGAGTGCCAACTGAAGAAGGTAACAAAACAATTAACATGTTAAAAGAAAACCTTACTAGGACATCTTCAGAAGTTCATTGGTTTCAGGTTTCCACACTCCTCTCACCAGCTGCTCAAAGTTGGAAATTAGGCCACCACCAGCTCCTGAAATGGCAAAGATTTACGATAAACCTCCACTGACTGCTACCACTACTGTGCAATCTATTATTGCTCACAACAAAAGTCATGACACCAGGTGCTAAATGTGGCACCCAAAGCCCAGACTTAAAAAGACTAATCCAATCTTTTATACAAGCATGACTTGAACAGCCCACATGAAACTCCAGAGTTTTACCTTTAAGTGATAACACCTGAACTGAGGCACTCATCACCACAAATGCCTGGACTGCCAAGGTACATCTCTAGAGTTTGTATGATTGCATTCATCATGTCATCATAAGTACAGAGAATGTCTCTATAAACTATGACAACCCTCTGTAAGAAAAATGGGTATGTATTTTTACATTAAAAGAGTACAAGATATAAGGAGGTGTAGGACACTGTGGCCAATGAGACTGATCTGTGCTGTAACCTGGGAACAGAACACGTTAGATCATCATATTGTTGCTTCCCATAGAAGAACAGAATCCAGCAGAAACAAGAGCTGCACAGTCACCTCCAGGAGGGATTCTTCTAATGGTGTGACTACAAATAGAGATGCTAGGAAGGTGGCTGCCAGAGTTCTGCTCCAAACAGCACGCAGGTAAGAAGGTTCATTCTTATGTTTAAAACTGAGTAATAGTTACAACGCAAAAAACTAAGATAACCAGTTCTCTTCTTCAGCCATGTGTAAAGAGACAGTTCTGAGGAAATAACGCTGTTTATAAGTTTAGCAACAGCTACACAGAAGATCTACTTCTTTATTGTCATCAACTGCCCATCCTACAAGTTCTCATAAGACCTGAAGGGATAAGACAAAGTTCCCTCCAAGTCACTCAATGTCATCCTTAATCCAGACAGAAAAACTGTTGCACAGGCTTTTTCCTTGAGGGGATAACAGACTTCATCAGGACTATCACATCCAGCACAGCAAGGATGGTACTACAGTTAATGCTGGCAGGCCAGACATTTAAACACCACTTCAAAAAATCACAAGCCGTCACAACAAGACATGGTGTACGTTACCTCTGGCCCAGCCCACAGCCACCATAACAAGCCAGGCATCTTTGAAGTGACTGTCTGCATGTGCAACTCCAGCTGCTATCTTCCAAGTCCTAGTCACTTCCTTCATTCCTGCAACCAGGAGACGAAGAGGCAGAAAGGAAAAGCACCGGCAGAAAATGTCTTGTGGGCAGTAAAACACCAGATACCTGGAAATCATGAGAACATTTTTGCTAAGGAATTACCTTTTAATAATCTTTAAAGCTATTTTTTGGAATATGATTAGTAATGCATAACTCACTGTCTCGTGATACACATGTTGGGACAAATCTGGAAAGCTTCTAAGCACGCTTGAGCTCTTGCACCAAAAATCAAACATTATCTTACTGCCTCATTGTTCCACAGAAGAATTTCTTAAAGTACATGAGAAAAAGCATTAAATTTTACCACCTGTTCTATAGCTTGCATATCATGTTTTTATGATTCAAATTATTAAATTTGTGTCTGACTAACTTTCTGTTTATTTTGTGAGTTACTTTATGTTTGGGTGGGGGTTTGGTTTTGTTTGGGTTTTTTGGGGGTTTTTTTGTTTTGTTTTGGGGTTTGTTTTTGGTTTTGTTTGTTGGGGTTTTTTTAATAGGATTACAACAGGGTGGTAAATTAAATGTTGACCTGTGCTTTCATACTGCAGGTACATGGAATTATGTAACTTCAGCAAGAATGCCTCTACTAGTTAGTGTCATGCCAAGTGAAATGCACAGCTCTTTTCAAACACATTTAACATCTTAGTACTCACCAATTCTAGCTTTTCCAGCTTGCCAGTAAGAAGCACATTTCTTTATTCAAAGCATTGAAAGCACAGTACTCAAAATTTAACAATATCTTTGATCAACTCAAAATTTAACAATCATCTCTGCTTTTAGAACAAAGTGTTGCCGTGGGAGTTAGGTGCTGAAAAAATCTCCCGGAGCAGTTAATTAGGGGTGAGATAAGAAAGGGTTTATTTTGCCAAGGCAAAGATGTTACAAGACGCGCTGGCCGTTCCTGAGATGTTACATTTTATAATACCATCCATCCAATCCCAGATGTGTCCACCCTGTGGCCTTTACTCTGGTCTGCCCCGGGGTCTACCCCCTGAGAATGGGTCTGGGGGCTTTTTGGGGCCCTCTGTTCATCTCATCTTCATCTTCATCAGAGCACAAAGGGTACATAGTCACCCAGTTTTTGACCGTGTTCTGTGGTTTAGGCCCTGATATGCTGTTCTGCCAACAATCTAGGCCTTGCCTTGACAAAAGACTAAACATTTCTACTGGATTTGGGGGTAGGAGGGCTAAGGAATGTGTCTAGACGGAAAGGGAAAGGGACAAGGGACAAGGGAGGGAGGGTTGCTGCTTTTAAAATCTACTTATAAAACTTATAAGGCTTACCAATATTGGAAAAATAAAAAAATACTAGGGGCTTAAGGCATCAAAAGTAAAAATGGCTAACAATGAAATCCTAGTATGACAGTATATTTTAAAAGATTAGATTATGTGTTGTTTTATTGTATCTCTTAATAAACAAAATTTAGTTCTTACAGAGAACTGAATTAAATTAAAAACAAACAACCAAGACTAAGTAACTTGATTCAGTTATCTTAAGTAGATTATTTCAGCACAGGAATAAGAGAGTAATAATTAAGTAAAAGCAGAGAAAGGATTTAAAAATGGGAAGGATACCTTTTCATTTTCTAAAAGAGACACGGGCCCTTTTCTTGAGGCTTTTGAGCTCAGTCCTCTCTACCAAGACTTCCTAAGGCCTTTCCTTTCCCTTTTTCTCTCACTGTAAAGTCAGATGCCTTTGTATGCAACCAAGCTTCAGCTGATAGGAAGCCAAAGACATGTACAAAGCATGTATTTTAGAGACTATTGCAAACAGCCATTTAAGCCACCTACTCAACAGACAACCCTCATCAGAATTAATTTACAGCTGCAGGAGGTGGGATTAGGACCCTGAAGCACTGATAATGGGACTGAACCTGACCCTGCAGACCGACCACGGCACTTCTGCCTGTAACCTCTGCCAACAGTAGATGCCGCTGTCCTACAGACTATTTAGGAGCACTTCTCAAGTGTAGCACAACCCCCCTTATTTTATGTCTGGCTTGGGGAATTTCATTTTGCACCATCCGGGACCAAGAATTAAGGTCACTGTAGTCATGAAGAGAGAACTTTGTAAAAGTAGGAGCTTAGAAGGTTTCATAACATTCACAGCTCCTCGTTAAAGCCCTCTTTTGTTTGTGCACAGCAAATCACATTTGACCATGTAAAGTTCAAGAGAAATCATGCTCTCTTCAAGTGTACTTTTAAGTCATATCACTTGTTAAGCAACTATAGGCAGATTCTATAAGCTTTGTTAATAATGCACTAATTATTGCACATTTTTCATTTCACTCCCCTGCCTAAATAAAATCTGTCATCTTTCACTGCAACACAAAGGCCAGAAAATTAATATAACATACACAGACAGACAGAAACACTGTCATTTTAATTCATTTGCAATTATAAAACCTAAGGGGCTACTAGGAGCTAAAGGATTTTAAGCAGGTCAGAGTCTTTCTAAGGCAGGAATTGAGCTTTTAAAATTCAAAACTCCAGTGCTGATCATAATTTTTGTTAAGTTTGAGGTTTTCTTCAAAGATCACTTTCTGGAATAAATTAAATTCACTGGAAGGCCACATTTATATGACAATAACTCCAGCTCTTTTTTTGAATTTCAAAACAGGCCAAATTGCCACATACCTGACTTCCCATTCAGCTCTGTCTTCCACTACAACACCCATCCATTTGGGAAGGGACAAGACAGAAAAAAAAAAAAGTCGTGTCTGGTGGCAGAAACTGGAGGAGAAGAAAGATCTGTCTTGGATCCGCAGTTACAGAAAAGTCCAGAATTTTTGCATACAGCCTTCAAGAGCTACTTTTATAAAACTAGATTGCATCTGACTTACCTGTGTCCAGAAAACCAGCAAATGAAAATCACTTTATTACAAAATAATGTTTTCAGCTGTTTGACCAGGAAAACTATAAAAACCTAAGACAAGTCTAGTCTAGCAACAGAGCACTTTGTTATACAACAGCCCATGAATTGCTCCTTTACAAGCATTCTATTCCTACAGAAGAAGGATCCTAACAGCTATTTTGTTGCAGTGACTCTGGATGAAGAAATAGGATCCAAATCCATAACACTTTTAAGTCAAGGCACTGATTTTCATGGAACCTCGATGGTGTAGTATCAGCTTACATGTATCTTCCTCAGAACCAATGTTACCCATCCAACTCAGTTGTGGCTGCTTACCAGACTGAAGATGCCAGCAGAATATTTGCGCCCTTGGCCAGAAATGCAATTGGAGGTTCTGCAAGCATCAACGAGGACAAAAGTGAACCACCAAAGCAATAAAGCATAGCACTAAACCAGCAGGCAAATGGACTCCGGACTGACACCTCCACAGCTCCTGTGAAAAGATGCAAAACCAGAAATGAACATTTGAGACTCACATCATGTTCTAAAAACCAGTATTTTTCAACCATTCAGTCCAATATTGCTCCTTTAGGTAATGAAAAAATCCTCCAGCAATTTGTAGGGTTTCACAGGAAAACTCTTCAGAAATACCAAGTTAAAGCACACTGGTTTTAACATTCGCTATCTAAACAGAATGTGCTCTCTGAACATCTTTTGTGCATTGGTTTGTTATAACTGTTCAGCTACCAAGAAGAAAAAGCTTTCAGAGCATGGCTGAGAGGTCTCATTGTTAATAGCCTGTTATAGATATACACTTGCTTTCAAATTTGTATTAAAAACACAGAATTGGCTTTGCTGAACTGCACAGGATAGGTTACATTTTGAGGGTTATTCTACAAATTCCATTTCTGCTTTTGAGTGTTCCAAGAATTCAGGGTCACTGTTTTCCTTTTCCCTCATAATGCCTTGCTGTGTTTGCCGATAAAAATGAAAACAGTATCCAAAACAATTATTAAATAGTTTCACCTGACTCCTGAAGAGTTGAAAACAGGTTACCTGAAGCCATAATAATAAATGTAAGTTTCTCTTGTTATTAAAAGGTTGACAGTTTGGTTTATTTTGTTATTTTGAAATAAATTACCCCTTTTAAATTGCAATAGAAATATGCCAAAACAGTATTTAATATTAAAGGGTTATGCTGGAGGTCATGGGAAGCATTAGGTAGTTTCAGGGGGAAACACCACTTTATCAAAGATAAAAATATTCTCAAGTAGTTAGTTTTTTCCACTTCAAAAGTCCAATGTTAAAGCTTCCCCTTTACACTGCTGGTGAGCTCTGTTTGCCTGAACAAGTTTAACTTTCCATAGTTCAAAGGCTGAAGTTCACAAAAGCACCTCTGTCTGCCCCGAAATGAAATCTCGCATCTATTCCCAATTCAGAGGGGAAGCTCTGGATTTTTCAGGCATTTCTGTGTGAAAAGAAGCTTCTTGCCCAAAAGGAGATGCTCAAACATATAAAAGACCATACAGCACTCTCAATACAGCTCACTTAACATATTAACAAGACTTTTATAGTTTTAGTGCTGGCACAGATATCATGTATTGTGGCACTATATAAATTCCTATGTAACAGCCAACTTATAAAAATGAGCACTCCAACGTATTTCAGAATATCTGAATCTAAAATAACATCTGTTATATGTTTCACTATTTTGCATGTTATTTTTCATACCTGGTGCTCCAAATCTGTTGTGCTCAGGTTTGTTATTGCATATGACCACTTCTTCAGAATAGCTATCAATCGTGTTCATGTGCAAAAATTTAACACAGGAGAAAATTCTAAAGTCTGATAATGTTACTTAAGAGCAAAAGTAAAAATATAAAGTGGGCCATTACACCCAGATCCCATATAACTGAATGTAGATCTATTTTCACCAACATATTTGAAAAGGGTAAGACACTTGCAAAATATGAATGGCTTGTCCTTACTACATTAAGATTTCCTCAATTAAAAAAAAAAAAGTAAAAATACGGACAACCATTGCATTCAGAAAAACAAACAGACACAAAATTATATTAAGTGGACATACGTTGGTCCAAAAGAACTACAGTAGCTTCACATGTAACTGTTCTTGTCTGATGACACAGCCACGTTAGTATAGCATAAAAAGACCAAATTCCTTTTCTTGCAACGACAAGAAAATACCAAAAAAAAATTAATGAAATGTCAGAGTTGTTTTAAAATTAATTAGGTATCTGTTCTCTTTCCAAATCCATTGTCCTGCCTTTCAGCAATCACCACTTCTGCACTCTTCCCCACGACTAGCAGCAAGTGGTTTTCATTTTTGAGGACACATATAAGAATTACTACTATTATTACCAGACTGCCCTCTATGAGTAAAGTCCACAACAAAGCAGGTAAATTTTTTCATTTTACAAGAGACTGGAAATGCTACTGCACTTCAAGATTTTTCTGCAGGTCAACATTAGAATTTTCTCAGCTCAAGTGCCAGTATGTAACAATTCACACCCACTTTCTAACAAGGAATATACCCAACATAAAAGCAAATGAGGCAAAAAATGCTGACACTAATTTAAAGATCATCTTAGCATTGCCACCTAAATTATGACTGGGGTGTAATGTTTCAGAAGATAAACTCAGTTTAAAGTAGGTCACATGTTTTTAAACAAGTGGTCATTTATATTTGTCCTCTGATGCATCCTGCAGAATTAATGAGGCATCATACAACCATGCAAAGGTTCATCTGCCAGAAAGCCACTTCTTTGCAGAGTTCTGCAAAGGTACACTTTAGAAAGTAAAGATAAGGCTTCAAAACACAAGGACTATTTTTGAATATAGTTTTAAATCTTGTTTCTAGATGACAGTAGCAAAAAAAAAAGAACCAAGAACCCTTGCCAGCTAACTATTTCTGTCAATAGGAGAAGATCTGCTTTAACCTTTCCAACATGTTCCAAATAGGCAATCAGGAATAAATACCACATACACATCTAGAGAGCAGACCAGGAGGATTTTTACAAGTTTTTCTAGTACCCCATTCAACTATACATAATAACATTAATTAAGATAAAAGGTTTACAGAGTCAGACTTGATTTAGCAAAACCTACGCCAAAAAAGTTAGTTCTTTTCAAGTCACCTGAAACATATCACAGAAAAATGGCAAGAATAAAACCAGCACATTGCTTCCAAATATGAGATATCCTCAACCCTCAACACCTCTTGCTGCCCCTCCATCCCAAAGAGAGAAAATTGCCAGTTCTACAACTGACTGGAGTCACAAACTAGAAACTCCTAAGCCATCTCAAATACACCAACCAAGAACTCTTATTTTAAAACATGTGGAAAGCAACATGTTGGTTGTCACTGCTGTAGTTTACCAGCACTCAAAAGTGAGCAAGAAAATCTAGTTAGGAGGGCTGGAAAAGTCCCAGTTACTGTGCACCCATCCATGGTACAAATGCCCACACTGAGCCTGATTTTAAGCAGTGGGGGTGGGTTGGTATTTTAATGAGACAGTAATCTGGGATAAAATAAACGTGGTTGTAACTTGATCACACCAGGCACTTAATCTTACATCACCAGGCACTTAAGGGCTGCCCTGTTATTTCCCCATCAAATATAGCTACTGCTGTAAGTTTCCAAAAAGAACATATAGTAACGCCTAGAGAGCATTAATCCACAATAATATATCCATCCTATTTCATAATGACTGCTATTTATGATTTAATACTCAGTTCAAACTGCTTACAAGTGAGAAACAGAGCAGCACGCAGACACCTGGATTACAGTTATTAATTCAAAGTATTAGAAAAAAGTTCTGAACTACCCAGCTATTAAATCAAAATTAGAGAATAAAAAAAATAAATTACTGGCATGGATCTGATCAGATTTCTGACAGCAGTTCTACTGCTCTTAAGTGCTGTCTCACTAAAAATATGCTGATGCAAACTGGAGAGCTCCTCATCCTGGTCTTTAGGTGTGTCCATTCAAGAGGAAAGTTTAAAAGTAGTGCATGATAATGTTAGGAAGTCCCTTTCTGAATGGAATAGATACATTATATAATGCCATGAGGCAGCACCCTGAAAAAATTTTAGCAGTAATAACAAAATTTGGTGAAGACTCTAGAGTATCTAAGCAGTTTGTATCAGTCTTCACAGTCTGCTAAGTGCAATTCCTCAGCAGGAAGTCAAAATTCACCTCAACACATTTAGTAAGGGACTAAAGAACAAGATCTCAATAAACGAACAGTGCAGAGCCTTAGAAATCTGAGGCAAGTAGAAACTCCCAAATTTGCACTATAATCCTGAAAGCCAGTTTAGTTTCCTAGTTATCATCTCGGATACACAGTTACTGTAGCTAACCAAAGGCACACCACAAGTAGTTTAATTCTAAACATTAAAACAAGGCTAGTCTCTTATATTTGTGACAACAAAAAATCAGGCTTGGGGTTAACAGCCATAGTGCAAAAGATTTTTCTAGAAGAGAGCACTCACAGAAAGTCCTGTTACTGAAAGTCCTGAGACTGAAAAGCTTCCCCAAATTCACTACGGGGTACTACATGAAAAGTCACACGCACAGTGACATTAGATTCCAGAACTATGTTTCCTAGAGGGCAGAACTGCCTTCACAACTTCCTGCACACATCGGGTGTGCAAACGATATAAGGATACAAGTTAAGCATTCCTCCTCTCACCCCTCTGATGCAATTCTGGACAGAGGGACACACTGGCCTGTGTTCCACACCCCTTCTCTGCACCTTAATTTCAACGAGTTTCAGCCCTTTTTCTTTACTTCTCGAGACTTTCAAAACGTTAACACTTCAAGAAAATGGTTTTCAACAAACTCCTGGCTGATTTCGTCAGGAGTTCGAGGAAGGAAGAAAAGCTTGGTTCGGTGCCTTCTGCAGACAATCAGACATAATTTACTGAGGGACTAACGCAGAGGGAACACAATCCCATTTGCACCGTCCTGGACTATCCAGCTTCCCTCGAGGACCCCCCGGCACTTGAGAGGAAAGAATGGCACTTGACGGTGCCCCCCGGCACCATCATCCTGCCGGGGCTGGGGATCCCGTGTGATACAGGGTACACACACGGACACGGTGGAGAGACACAGGGAAACACAGGGACACGACGAAGGAACACCAGGGTTGGGATGAGGGGGTGGGAGGTGCCCGTCCCGTCCCGTCCCCCCCCCCGCTCACCCCGCTGCTCCTTCAACGCCACCACGGAGGCGACATAGTGCGCCAGGTCGAAGAAAGGGAACATAGGCAGGCGGGAGAAGAGCAGCGGCACCTGCCACACGTCCATGGCCAGGCACTGATGACCGAGAAGGAGGAGGAGAAGAAGGCGAGTGCGCCCGGATGAAGCGGCTTGGCCGCCCCCGGCCGCCGTCAGCGCCGGGGCGGGGCGGCGAGGGGACAACGCCATACGGGGGATTACCCTCCCCGGCGTGGCCCGTCTGAACTGTCTGTCTGAATTGTGCCTGTCTGAACACTAGACATCTTCAATATGTCCTTTGTTTGCTTTTTTTTTTTTTTTTTTGGTCAAAATACTGATAGTCCTGCTCCATGTACAGTTTGGGATCCCCTAGAGCCTTTCCTACACTGGTGCTGCTTCCCTGGCAGACCTTACGCACACGCCCTGATACCTTTTATCTCTCTCTTCCCCCCCCACCCCCCCCTTTTTTCAGTATTTCAGTACTGAAGTTCATCAGTAGTATTTAGGATTACCAATGTGTACGTAGGCTGTCACTGAGGGTTATTTATCAGTCGCTGAGGGCATGAATGTACACCAGATCCTGGTCAGGGCTCAGCAGAAACCCTTTAATACATCTTTACATCCATTCTGATTTTGAAGGCCTGTGCTAACTTTGCCTTCTCAGAGCAGATCTGTAACCATTTCTGCATCAATCCTACAGTATTTTCAGCAAAACTAGTTCGCTCCTGAGCTTCCCAAGTGAAATGTTGTCAGATCTGCCAACTCCCAGATACGTGACATTTGCCTTTTCTTTGCTCATGACATTTGCCTTTTCTTTGCTCACCAGACTACCTACCTTGAAGGAACTGAAGGAAATTTGTAGAATGGTTTGGGTTGGAAGGGACCTTAAAGCTCATCTTGTTCCACTCCGTGGGTGGACACCTTCCACTATCCTGGGTTGCTCGGAGCCCCATTGAACCTTGGCTTTGAACACTTCCAGGGATGGGGCAGCCACAGCTTCTCTGGGCAACCTGTGCCAGGGCCTCACCAACCTCACAGGGAAGAGTTTTTATCTCATATCTAAACTAAACCCCTTGTCCTGTCACTCCATGCCCTTGTAAATAGTCTCTCTTCATCTTTCTTGTAGTCTCCCTTCAGGCATTGGAAGGCTACAGTTAGGTCAGTCCAAAGTCAAATTACACTAACTTGACATTGTTCATAATGTAGCCATATTAAGGTTTGTTGTTCTCATCTTTTCAGCATATTAACTTTTTTTCCCTTGCAGATGGAACTTAAGTTTACTTGTTTCTGAGGGTTTGGCTGGATTTCCCTACTGAAAAAAGACACCATTTTTGTCTTTTCCATTCAACTTCCACATGCTGGTGAAAAGAACTATTAATGGCTCTAAATTTTCCCTACTGTGTGGTGAAGTTAAGCAGAGCAGTCTGAAAACATACAACTTTCACAGGTGTTCTTAAACTTGATCTTTGCCTACCAAGAACTAATTTCAGGAAATAACTGGAATTGTAGAATCATTCTGGGGAACAAGTTTATGCAGGGTGAGATAGCAAACACTTGAACTTTTCCCAGAATAATTTCAGCTCACCATGAATACCAAGCCATTCTTTTCATTGAGTTTCCTCTTATCAGTACCATATTCATAGTATAAGTTCTTATTCTTAATACCTCGTCCCTTCTGTGTACTCAGTGACTCCTTTTTTCTCACTAACACTTGAGCCCTGTGCTTGTAGCTCATTTATGTTTTCTGAACATTTCCATTTGCATGTCATCTATGTGAAGAGATCTTAATTAAGCCATAGTGATCTCTTACTAGTCTTATCATTAACAATTCTAATTCTTATTTTCTGTTGTGCTTATGTACAGACATAGAAACCACAGTTTGTTTTCTAGAGCAGAATGACGATTTATGTATCATAAGACATAATACATCAGTAAGCTGCATTCTGTGGAAGAAATCAGTTCGACATCATTTTTTTTCCCGCTGAACAGGGCTATGTGTCCATGCAGCAACTGAGTTACTAGAAGGATTTTAAACGACAGAGCCCAGTCCATTTTCACTCCTTGCAGTACTGGTTTATTCCCACTGAGTGGCATCCGTTTCACTGCTATACAGTGAAAACTACTCAGACTATCTCATATGTGATCATAGAAGGAGAGGGAGAGAAATAAAAACGACAGTGACCACAACAAACCTATAGTGACACAAAAAAAGTCACAGTTTGGGCCAGCAACATGTTGTGCTTGATCACAACATCTACACTGCAGCTACTGCTGTGCCTACAACTCATGTAGATATACACAAATTCTCTAACATGCCAGCAGTGATACCTCTACTGGTGCTGTCTCACAGCAGATCAGCAATAGCCACCTGAATTTTGAATTTCTAGTCAGGTCCTCAAATACACAGTACTCCGTCCTCTGTCAGGAGGTCATCACTGCACCCGAAGCATTGCTCTCCAAAACAGTATGTGCTGATTTTGGCTGGGGTAGAGTTAATTTTCTTCCCAGTTGCTGGTATGGAGCTGTGGTTTAGGTTTGTGCTGAACACAGGGTTGATAACATAGAGATGTTTTTGTTATTGCTAAGCAGGGCTTGTACAGAGGGCCTTTTCTGGTTTTCTGTATTGCCACACTGGTGAGGAAGTTGGGAGTTCATGAGAGGCTGGGAGGAGACACAGACAGGACACGTGACCCCAACTGACGAAAGGGATATTCCAGACCATATGACATCATGCTCAGTGCATAAAGTGGGGGGAAGAAGGAAGAACGGGGGCAAGCTTGGAGTGATGGGGTTTGTCTTCCCAAGTAACCACTATATGTGATGGGTCTCTGCTCTCCTGGAGATGGCTGGGCACCTGCCTGCCCCACGGAAAGCAGTGAATTAATTCCTTGTTTTACTTTGCTTGTTTGCATGGCTTTTGCTTTCCTTATTAAGCTATCTTTATCCCAACCCATGAGTTTTCCAGCTTTTACCCTTCCAGTTGTCTCTCACATCCCACTGGTGGGAGAGTGAGTGAGTGGCTGGGCTGGATTGACTGGGGTTAAAGTATGACACAGATATAGGGAGTGTGGAGGTGGATCTAACAGCACCAGAGTGGTAAATGCATGTTAAGCCATGCAGTTAAACAAGAAAGTTTTGGTGGGTTTTCCACCTCCAGCATCAGCAGGAGATAAGAACAACAGTTTCTCTAAGTTTGCTGGTAACCAAGGAAAGATTCCTGTGTGTTGAGGGTGGCATCTTAGCAGAGCACAGAACAGCCACCAGGGAGAAATCAGATCAGGGAACACGGTCTGTGTAATAAAAATAGAGTAACAAATAAGAAAACTTAAATTTGGTCATTGATTTTCCAGCTGTCCCAGACATTTCAAGAATAATTTAAAGACAGCAGAGGATAAAAACCTCTGAAATAATCCTGCTCATCCTTGAACCAAATTTACTGATGCTGAGAGAACTGTGACAGTGTGAGCAGATGGCATTAGTGTGTAAGCTAGGTACACTTGTATGTGTGTGTTCGTGACACAATTTCTTGTGTTTTGCTGATTTTAAACGAGAACAGATGCCCTTTTCTTCATTTCTTGGGAGTAGGCTAATAAAAGAGCTGAGCACACTATGCATATAAGAAATTTAAAGATGGCCTGGTTAGTTGACTGCTTTGTTGTATGGGTGTAAAGCTCAACGTGAAATCAAAGCACAAGCCTGAACTGTCTCTCTTGCCCGTGGAATGTTATCATGACCTTTAAAAACTGCACTGTAAACACTTGCTGAATAGCTACCCAATTTGCACATGCTCCAAAGTAGTCTTCAGCAGGATTATGCTAATTTAGTGTTTGAAAAAAAAAAAGTTCTGTGTACCTAGAGTGGAAGTATGGCTGGTGAAGCTGCTGCTATATGTGGGATATGTTTATTTTGTGTTTTATTTTGTGATCTGTGGGATTCTGCAGACAGTGGCGTGGAATTCAAAAATTATGCCTTAGGGGAAAAAAAGGAGGACTTCTTTAGTCATCAGTATGTCTCAAAACCGTGATCTACTTCCCAAAATTAGGAAATTAGAAATATTCCTGTTTTAGGAATTATTAGATTAAATTTATTTATCTTCTAAGAAGAAGATCTCCCAAACTCAACTCTATGCATCAAAATCAAGTCATGTGAAAATAGTAATCTTTGTCACATATGGAAATGGACATTCCTACTGTCTTCTCTCATCCTGCCATGTTTGTGGTTTGTACTGTCTGCCACACAGTTTTCCCATTTTCCAAGAGTCTTTTATCCCCCTCAGGCTGCTTACTTTGATCTTCTAGTACATTTTCTTCTGTTTCATCTCTCCCTAGCACCATATATTCACCAACCCTGCCTATTTCTTTCAGTGTCACTCCTTGCTTTCCCCCCAGTTTTCTTGCTTTCTCCATGCCATCCTCAGCATTTAGTCATGGCTTAGTACACCTCAGTCTCCTGTCTCTCTCTGAGGATCTGGCTATTCATCGCATCTTTGTCACCTTTCAGTCAATACTCATATACTCAGCCTTCACCTTTACCTTTGCATACCTTTGCATACCTTCCAACTTTGTAACTTTGTAACTCCACTAATGTTACCCTCCTTCTTTTTCACAATCTTCCTCCAAAAGGTCACAGCTTGTCTCATTTCAGTTTTTTCTATGACCTGTGTTGCTAAAGTACTTTGAAAAAAAATGAGGCGAGAGAACAAATCACAGGAAGTTCATGTGGCCATTCATCTCTTAACACAACATTACTCTGGCTTATTTTCCTTATGTGCTGATTAGTGCCAATCTGGATTGCAAAGTGGAGAATTGAAGTGTCTTTTAAACTGAGTGGCGTTTTGACTTACATCCACCTCAGATCCCTCCTTCCTCGCACCAGATTAGATTCTCACAAATATTTAAGAATACATTTAAAATTTCTCTTCTCTACAACCTCTAAAGCAGCATCATTGTCTTCATTCCTAGGTGCAGACTGTATGTACAGAATACAAGTTTGTATGTCTACAAAATACATACTCCACATACTTTGTATCTCTATTACAGTAGTAAACTCAATCATGACTTTGCATAGAGCTGAATTCAGGTACTGTAGAAAAGTTATGAACTTGGCTACAGGCATGTGGCTCTTCTAAATATGGTCACTGGACTCCTGAATGCTCATCTCTTTTCTTCTCTGCTTAGGTTTCAGTGTTGGGTTAAGCCTCTCCTTAGCTCATCTTGTTCCTTAACAGTATTCTTTTCAAGCAGTGCTGATTTATAATGTAGGCTTGAACTCTCATTGCCTTCATCTCCCTACTGCATCATTAGCTGCTTAGTTGACGGGTCTGAAACAAGTTCCAGCATTCTTTTGATCCAACCAGTGTTCAAAGATGCCTTTCCTTGCAGTCTTGAATTTCCTTCAGCAGACACATGGAATGCAGGAGTGCCATAGTGTCACTGTCCTGTGATGTTTCCTCGGTGAACTTTTATCCATTGTATTGACTTGTGGTCAGCTCCAACAAACACTGGGCATCCTCTCTTGACACAGCCTGGGAAAATAAGGGTTCTTCCACTTCAGAGATAGAGGATGAAATGGACCTTTATTGAGGAGAGAAGCTGACTTATAAAGGGTAGGGCTAGAAGCTACTGGAAAAGTGGGAGGAGTTAAGGAGGAGCTAGGGAGGAGTTAGGGATGAGAATGCTAATGCAGATCATATAAGGAGAAAAAGGGGAGGTAATAACCAAATAAGGGATTACTAAATAATGAGTTAGTGCAATGCGACACTTGCAAGCCAATCAGGGAGAAGGGCATAAACCAGGGTACAGAACACTGAGAATTTTTTATAAAAAAACGGGGAAGAGGGTACAATAAAGGGTAAAAATACAATGAGCATTGAACATGAACACAATTGCAGAGTCTCAACAGTCCCATCCATCATCTGAATGTAGAGAAGGTGTTGTCCTCAGGGGTCCCACAGATCTCTTCACATATCTCTATTTCTTTTTTCCACTGCTCGTAATCAAACCTCTCTTGGTCTCTCACATCTCCCCCTTTCATGTTTAACATGGGAAATACCTGCATAAAACTTTTCAAGATCATTTTATGAATACACAGTATTATGCAAGGTATAAAAGTTATAATAGAAATAAAGGTAAACAGAGAAACAACAAGAATGACAATAATTTTGTTTGCCCAATTTGGTGACTGGGGAAAATGGAACCAACTAAAAATGCCATTCAGTCCTTTGTCCCTTTCCTTAAAGATGTCTGAAATTAAACCTTTCAGGGTGTGAATACTTTTATGTATGATTGTGAATGGTCACTAAGATTCATACAGCGTAGACCTTCAAACTCCTGGCACCCATGGCCATGGGCCAGGAACAGAAAGTCTATGGCTGCTCTATTTTGAAGACTTACTTCTTTTAACTTTTGGGTGTCAGCTAACAATCCCTCAATGGCTGTTGTAGTGGCATTAGCCTCTTTTGTAAGCCAGCAGCTGAGGTGGTTTAAAAGGGATAAAGCATGGGCCACACCTATACCTGGAATAGAGAATGAGGCCCAAAAATTTTTCATTTGTGACTATATTTCAATTTTAGAGTCACAGTCTTCCGTAAAGGGTAATGGTGGTAGGGGGGTGAAAGTTTTTTCTGATAATTGTTGTTTAGAAATTATTGGAGGCACTGTTTGGGTTCCTAAAATTGTAGGAGTTTCTTTTTTAGGTTTCAATTCTTGTGATTTCGATTCTTTTGATTTTGATTCTTTGGGGGAAGGAAATCTAAGGGCAATATAGGGAATTACTCCCTGTCTCTTAACTCTATTCTGTGTAGAATGGTCATAATTAGATTTAATTTGGTCCAATTTAATTTGGAAGGGTTGAAGAGGGATAATTTCCCCACTGTGCAAGGGCCTCCCTCTGGGTAAGCAGGAATTCCCTGCCAGGCCCTATTTCCACAGAGAAGAAAAAAATCCCTCTGGTAATTTCATGGGTTTTGGAATATGTTCTGTGGCAACTATTCCTGGGCTGGAATAGTTGCACCACATGGTGGCATTTTGGTAGATTTTCACAGCGGGAGATACATCATGAGGTTTAAAGAGATTATTATTTGTGTATTTATGAGAAGTCACACAAGAGCTAGCAGGAATAGACCCAAGGAGGTCTAATTCTTGTGGCTCTGCTGTGCCAAAGGTCTGCCTTGAGATACTCTGTGACAAAGTAATGGGATTTAGAGGAATGATTCTGGAAATATGACTCAGAAACAGTTTCCATGTTTCTCCAGGGGTTATTGGAACTCTCACAAGACACGTCTGGAATGGGTTAGGAACACTAGCTAAGGCCAGGCACATAGCATCTGTACCAGTGGCCTTAGCCAGTGATACCCAAAGGTTTTCTTGGAGTTGCTCCATCCAGGCTGGTAGCGGCATGGGATGGACAATTCTTATGATGGTGGAGATGATGGCTGCTGCGTAGAAGGTTCTTTAAAAGGCCATACCCATCTTGATGGCACGCAGGTAGGTCCTTTATCTGTGGAAACACAGTCGTGGCCCCTCCCCCAAGTTATTAGGGGAAAGGGTACCACCCATTTTCCAGTTACTAAGTCTTTGTACAATACTTTAGCTTGCGTGGGACTGGTAGGTCCTGAAGAAGAAAAAAGTCTATTAGCTGGTGTTTTCTCACTCTCCATCCTGTTCAGAAAATTTAAAACATTTGTAACTTTATGTAAGCGCTCTTGGGGGGTGAGTCCGACACTTGCCTTCCTTTGCCTCTCCAACATGGTCTTAATAGTCCGATGGGCTCTTTCTACTATAGCTTGACTTGTTGGAGAGTGGGGAATGCCAGTGCAATGTTTAATTCCCCACAGTGCAAAGAACTCCTGTGTTTGCCACATAGGATGGTCCACTGTCAGTCTTGACTTGTTTAGGAACTCCCATGTGGGCAAAGGCAGCAAGAAAATGTCTTTGAACATCTTGGCTTTTTTTACCAGAATATGCTGTTGCTACCACAAAGCCCAAAAAGGTGTCAATAGACACATGCACAAATTTAAATTTACCAAATGAGCCAATATGTGTGACATCTGTCTACCAGATCTGAAGAGGCTCTAAGCCTCGAGGATTAACTCCTTCTCTTGGCAAAGGTGTGAGTAACTGGCAGTCTGGACAGGTTGCCACTATATCTTTCTCTTGTAGTTTAGTAAGTCCAAATTCCTTTTGAAGGGCTCACATTCTAATGATATGGGACAGTCTTGCCTGCTCCATGCACTGGGGGACCACTGCTGCTCCTGCCAGATGGTCAGCAAGGTGATTCTCCTCAGCTATTGGGCCAGGGAGTGCCGTATGGGAACGGAAATGCATTATAAAAAATGGGGAAGAATGATGATTAATGAAAAAATTAACTGTTTAAATAAGGTAAATAGTTGTTCATCCTGAATTTCTTTAAGGTAGGCATGCTCACATCTCTTTACAACGCCCACAACATAATTCGAATCTGAAACAATATTAATTTGTCTGAAAAAAAGGGTCAAGGCTCTAACAACTGCAGACAATTCCACTAGCTGTGGAGAGCCTGGAACTTTATGGACATCTTGGTGCCAAGTGCCATACTCATTCCAGACTATCACAGCGTTCCCTGCCCAGCCAGAGCCATCTGTAAAAACTGTGCGTGGCTCTGGAATTGGATCTTGTGACCAATTAGATTGATAACTCAATGGAATTTGATTGATTTTTTGAACAAATTTGCACGCAGGCAGATGGATTTTGATCTGGCCTTTGTAATCTGACAGGGCAATTTGAAATTTCAAGTGGATTGTCCACATTTGTTCTAGGAGTTGGGAAGTCAAGGGCAGATAATTTTTTTCTGGATTGGCGCCCGAGAGTTCCCAACACCTAGTTCTGCCTTTTACACATAATTTAGAAATTAACTTGGGTAATGATACAATAGTTTTACCAAACTGATGAGGGAGGAAAATCCATTCCCATAGGGCAAATTGTGTCTGGTTCTGATGGAATTGGCCCAAAAGCCGGAAAGGCTGTGTCAGACCCTGAAGGATGACTAGTACAGACGGTATTCCCGAGAGGCGCCTTTGGATCTGAAAGGAAGAGAGTTTGTGGTTAACAATCTGTAAGGACTTCCGTGCTTCCAGAGTGAGTCTCTGGTGGGAGGTCAGGCCTGGATCTCCACTCAGGAGTTGAAACAAAGGGTGGAGATCATCAATTATGGGATGCAACCAGTTTATTACACCCAATACCTTCTGTAAATTGTTCAAATTTGAAATTTTTGTATGGATGGCAAGAGTTCAGGAAACACACGCAGACGATCAATATGATCAGGTAATGTTCAATTTATTATTTAAATGAGTTAACTTTTATACAGTTTAGTTTTTTCCAGGTATGTGATCACAACAAGGTGATTGGATAGCTCAGGCTGTGCACGCATCTCATGCCTTCAGTTCATTGGTTCTGGTGCTCTGTCCACGTGGTCTGACATCATTCATGCCACCCAAAGTCCCTCCCATCGATCCACCTTTAGGGGCTTTCTGAGATTTTCCAGGTGTCCCTTTATCTCCAGTTTTCCCACAACTTTCAACCATAAACGCATGATTTTCTCATACCTTAACTATAAACATACAGTGTTCACACAGCTAACAACTATAAACGTTGCATAGTTTCACAGTTTGCAAGTATAAACAAAGAGTTTTCACACAGCTTGTAACCTCCAAAGTTTTGTCAAGCGAGGCCTAGTGCTTCTTAAAAATGTGGATTGTTCATAATATGTCCATTTTCCTGCAAATACTCTACATTTTTGGAGTTATAACGACTTGTTGTGGGGAGATACTTCTCAGAAAAATTTGCCATCCCAGATGTCTCCACGGTGAGGATGTTTAAGTTCTTTTTTTGACAGAGCTGCAATGGTTGCTTGCACAAGTTCCATTAATTCCTCTGTGGTTGACGCTGCCAGGAGGAGATCATCCATATAATGGTAACAAAGCATTTTGGAAAATTGTCTTCTGAGTGGAGACAGGAGATCTGCTACAAAGCGTTGACAAAGCGAGGGGCTGTGTTTCATTCCTTGCGGCAGAACCTTCCACTGGTATCTCTGATGGGGTTCTGCCGCACTGATAGAGGGAACTGAGAAAGCAAATTTTGGTCGGTCTTCTGGATGTAATGGAATACTAAAAAAGTAGTCTTTTACATCAGTTACTATTATGAGCCAGTCCCGTGGACTCATGTTTGGTGACGGCATCCCCAACTGGAGAGCTCCTATGTGTTCAATAACTTTGTTAACCTTCCGAAGGTCATGCAGGAGTCTCCACTTGCCAGATGATTTTTTAATACAAAAGATAGGGGAATTCCACGGGCTGGTAGACTGCTCAATGTGACCCAAATTTAATTGTTCTTCAACTAATTGCTTTAAAACCTGAAGCCTGTCCCCTCTTAGAGGGCACTGGTCCACCCAGACTGGTCCATTAGAGAGCCAGTTTAGGCGGGGGAGGTGCTGCGCACCAGTGGCCCCCCATGAAAACTCGAAGTGAGGAGAACTCCCCACTACCCCAATTGATCATGACCCCAAAGGGTTAAAGGGAGATCCAGGATAAAGGGTCTTACTGTTGCATTTTGTTTCTCTGGTCCTGTCACCACCAGGAGATCCTGAGATTGTCGTGGAATCTGGGCTCCTCCTACACCTGTGATTTCTGCAAAACCTGTATCATATACCAAGATTTAGGCCAATCTTTTTCAGCTACAATGGTTAGGTCCACCCCAGTGTCTATTAAACCCTCTATTTTCACCTCTTGTCCTGCAAAGGAAGAAAAAACTGAACAGGTTAACATAGGGCACTGGTTGAGAATGTCTTGGGACCAGTTGACTAGTGGTGGTTTGATTCCCATTTGTTCCTTTAATTCTTCTGTAAATTATAATTTGGCAATTGGATCTTCACTATTGATTTCAACAGGTGGGGAGGAAGCTTGTACTTTCGCTAAAACATGATCTTTCTTAGGCCGATGTATTATCTGAGGAATTACTATTAAACCTGCTTCTGCTACTTCTGAGGTTCCGGAGAGTAAATAAGTTTCCAAAGGTGAAACAAACATAGAAGGGTGAGTTACAATGTCATAGATTCTATTGTCCCATATTGTTGACAAAGTGACAGGGACAAGTTCTATTGGAGAGGGTGTCAATTTACTTCCTCTCCCTCCAGGAGAACTGAGTTTTGGTTGCAATGAGCTTTCCTTGGGGGCTCTTCTGTCTGAGCGCTCCCCCGAGCGCTCGGCATCCAGTTTCCCTGCTTTTTATAGAGTTTTGGAGAATCAACGATTAGTCAGTTATCGGCATCATATTTTGCTCTACAGTGGTGTGTCCAATGGTGACCCTTGCGACATTTTAGACATGGGCTGGGTGGTGGATCTAATTGTGGGCCTCTGTTACACTTTTCACAGTAGGTTGGAATGTCCTGCGTGCAGTCTTCTTGGTAACGCCCATTTCTGCCACACTTAAAACATTTTCTTTCATATTTGTTCCCTTGTATGATCGCATTTGCTAAGGCTTTCATTTTTAATTGATAAGAGCCAACATCTCTACATACCTGCATCATTTCAGTAGCTGTAGGATCTTTAAGAGTTTTCAGAACTCTTTGGCAGTCATTGTTAGCATTTTCTACAGCTAATTTCAAGAACAATGCCTCTTGGGCTTCAGCAGCTTGTTTGGTGATAGCTTCCTTCAGTCGGGTGGCAAAATCAAAGAAGGACTCTCTTTGCCCTTGTTGGATTTTTGAAAAAGATTAGGTAGGCGTGGAAGCGTCAGCAGCTATTTTTATAGCAGAAAGTGCCAGAGTTTTAGCATGGTCCAGGTAGTCCAGGGGTATGTGGGCTTGTGCATGACTACTAGCATATGGGCCCTCCCCAAACAATCTGTTAATGGTTTCTTGGATCAGTACTCACTTCATTGCTAGTGCATCTTGAGCATGTTTTCTAATCAAGCTATGCCATTCATTTTCAAACATTGTGTACTGTAAGGTATTATGAACTGCCTTAGCAATAGTGCATAAATCATTGGGTGTTAAGAGTGTTGGCAGAGAACAAAGATTCTTTAAGTCCAATTGCAAAGGGTGAGCTAAGGCCATATTCCACTATTGCTTTTTTAGTATTTTTCAATATGGGATAGGAGACTGGTTGCCATGTAGGTATTTTACCTTCTTCCAGATAGACTGGAAAGGCATGCACTAAATCCAGATCTCCATCTTCTTCTGCCCTTTGTCAAGCGATTGCCCACCTATTTGTCCCTTGGTTGTTCATTGCATATTCCTGGGAATGTCTCATACAATTGTCACCAAAGTTAATAGTATCTGCCGATGGTAAGGCATGGAGGCTGTCATCTTGCCGGATGTTTACTTCTGGAAAACTGGAAGTGGCCTGTGCGCCGCCATCTTGGCAAGAGTCATGCATCACTGTCGTCATAGGAACTGGGGTTGCCGCGACGCCATCTTGAATCTTATTAATTTTTCCCACACTGGAAGAGAGTGTTAGTACTTCCCAGCAGCCATCTTGTAGATGTCCTTGGCTGAGCCCTCCAAGGCGACAGAGCTTTCTTCTCAAGATTATTCTTCTTACTCTGTTTATCTCTTTTGTCAAATCCTCACCAGTCTGATCTCACCCAAGACCTGCTGTAGAAGGGAAGAAAAGGATACAGTAAGACCTCATACAGTACAAATGACCAGGCCTCAAACTAATCCTGTGCCGTGAGTCCTGCTGCCTTCTCTGCCATTTCTGTTACATGTAGGGCAAAACTCCAGGTCTTTAAAGCCCATTAGATATTAGTGGATTTTAAGTGTTCCAAGACTTTCAAGAACCTGGCATTCAGGGAGCATAGGATCTGGGATTGCTGATTGTCTCAGATTTAAAGTTATTTCTTTAAACAGATCTATTGATAATATTACACAGTTATGAAAATATTGGTTTTTATCTGATTAACTTCCCATGGAAAGAAGAAAAGCAAGGGACATCTCCATGCATATTATGAACATAGAGGCTCTGTGGTAATTTCAAAATGCTCTTTATACTTGAATTTAACCTGTTAATCTTACATTTTTGATACTTTTTTTTCTCCTGTGCTCAGTCCCTTCACTCACAGTATTATTTAGATCTAGTTTTTCTAAATACTGATATATACATTGTAATGCACTACATGTTAAGCAAATGAGATCTCAAATATGGAAGAGCAATCCTGGCAAGATGCTGCATCTTTTCTACCCTATCAGATAAACTACATGGAATACTCTAATGCAAATGCACCTGAACCTGAGACTAGACCTGAGATGACAGTTTTAAGACAGTTATTTTCCCTTCTCCATTTGCTTTCTCTCTCTCTCTGCCACCTTTGCGGCTCTAATTTCTTCTGCACCACAAGCCTTCTCTTCCGGCTACCTAAATATGTAATTTGCAGAGGCATTACCAAAGTTTTCGACTGACTCTGCATTGGAAGTCCATCTGGAACTAACCATTTTCAGCCCCAGGGGGGCTAGTAAACACATAACAAATGGTATCCTGAAATATTCTGCTTAGGGCTGCAGAACTGAACAAAATAATATGTTCTACATGGGAAAGGCAAGCAATCATATTTAAAGTGGAGTACAGAGCAAGTGTCTTCCTTCCCTCTTCCCTTTTACCTTTCAATAACAAAGGATTTGTCTTCACCACTGGCATGAATTGTCTCTCAGGAAACTAACTTCCTGATTTTCTGCCTAAAAGGTGTACAGACCAAAAAGCAGATGTTAAGGAAACAGTTAATGTTCATCCATGTACTTTTCATAGCAGACAGAGTTTTGGGGATAGTAAGTTCAAGCCTATCTCTTTCTGGCAGTTTGGAATTGCCACCTGTTCTCTTTTGTCATCTCTGCAGTCATGTACTTATAGACAGTGCTATTATTATGTGTGGAAACAAGGTGCCTCCCTCCAGTGATTTCCGGTTTGAAAGACAAAATATGCTTCTGGTTGTAGTGGTGACACGTATATAGAGGAAGTGGCAGAGTTGTGTTTGCTCACACCATCCTTGGAACCAGCTCAGATCAACAGTCAGACTTGATCCTCCACCGATACTAATATCATTGGGAACAATCAGGGTCCTGCAAGCAGGTTGAAGGATATGATCCATCTCCTCTCTTCAGCATTGGTGAGGCCAAATGCGGAGTTCTGTGCCCAGTTCTGGGCTTCCCAGTACAAGACAGGCATAGACTTACAGGAGCAAGTCCGGTGGAGAGGCACAAGAAGAATCAAGGGACCAGAACATCTTTCTAAGAAGATGGGACTGAGAGAGATGGCACAGTTGAACCTGGAGGAAAACTTAGAGGAGAGATGGTTGAAGGGAAGCCTCTCAATGTGTACCAATAAGTGTGGGAAGGAAGCCAGTCTTTTCTCTGTTGTGCCCACTGAAGGGATAAGAGGTGATGGACAAAAATTAAAACCCATGAAAATCCATCTGAACACAGTAAAAAAACTTTTTTAATATGAGTGCAGTCAAACATGGGAATCGGTTTCTCAGAGTGGTTGTGAGCTTTCCATCTGTGGAGATATTCAAAATTTGACTGGGCACAGTCCTGAACAGACACCTCTAGCTGTCTTGAGCAGGAGGCTTGGACCAGATGATCTCAGGTCCCTGCCAATGCAAACTGCTTTATGATTGCCAAAACTCTACCATAGGATTGCTTTAATCTTGAAAATATTTTTTTCCATACCCTTTATATGTTTCTTCTCAAGACTGTTTCCCAACCAATTACAGCTGCAACAAAGGTAGTGTAAAACCAGGCTTGGGACACTGTCAGCTTCTGCAGAGGGAGGAGTCCAAATGTAGATTTGTGAGTGTGTGTCTGCAAAGTCACTGCCCATTATTCAATACATTTCGAGTGCATCGCCAGTCTAGTTGGACAGATAAGTTTGCATGTGCTCAGAAGCTGTCTAGTGCCATAGCTACCATCCAACAAACAATTCGTGGACCCTACTTCAACTACTAGATTCTGGGAAGGATTAGTTAAGGAGTAAAAAAAAAGCAACATTCAACAGGAAACAGACTTCTCATTGTGCCCCTTCATTGTATATTCTCCGTGTTCCCTTTTCTGCTCAGTAGCACAGGCCAGTTTGGGACACTCTAAATTGTCAAGAGCAGCAAGGGGTTACTCGGAGTGTGCTTTGTTTGACAATACGGAGGGTTTGTTTTGTTAACTGACTTGAACCCATTGTCTGTGCTCCCCCCTCCCAAACCTCTCCTGTCCTCACCACCCTCATCCCCGGCTCAGCTCAGCCGCTGCAGATCCCCTCACAGTCTTTGGGTTCATGAAGTACAAATTAGCATAATCAGATTAACTGCATGGGGTTGTTCAGCACCGAGTTGAAAAGGAAGAAAAGAAAAAGTGGCTCACAAAGAGAAGCCCTGAGGAGGGCAGAGCGGGTGGTATTGCTGCTGTGCTGTGGTGCTGAAAACATGCACCTGCATAGCAAGCAGATCCTCTTCTCACTAAGGACTCTTAGATGGTATTAAAGCATAGGAATTAATTGGGGGGAGGGTAAGGGAGAGGGAGGGAGAGAGAGAGAAGGTTAGGGAAGGGAAGGGAAGGGAAGGGAAGGGAAGGGTAGGGAAGGGAAGGTTTGGGAAGGGAAGGAAAGTTTTGGGAAGGGAAGGTTTGGGAAGAGAAGGGAAGGTTCCGGAAGGGAAGGGAAGGGAAGGAAAGGTTTGGGAAGGTTTGGGAAGGGAAGGTTTGGGAAGGTTTGGGAAGGGAAGGGACGGGAAGGGAAGGGAAGGGAAGGGAAGGGAAGGGAAGGGAAGGGAAGGTCTGGATCCCTTTCCCTCCATGGCATGGGGCTGCCCAGTTCTAGTTCCATTTCCATCCGAGGAACCATTTCCAGGCTTGAGGTAGATAGGGAAAGGGAACTCCAGCACCAGAGGTTTCTTCAGGTCCTGAGCCTGGAGGGGAGAGGTGCTCTCCCCTCCTTCCACCCACGTGGTCTCATGGCAGCCACAGAGACAGCACACCAGGCGTGGAGAGGAGGCAAGAGAGGGTTTATTGTTGGGGGGTTACATTTATAGGGTTAGGAGGATTCACAGAGTAACCAATTACAGGTTGCAGGAAGGGGTTAACAACCAATAGGAAGGGGTTAAAAGGGGCCAATGAGAACACCTCAGGATATCTCCTCAGGACATTCCTGCATGGGATAACACTTGTCGTGGGGGGTGTTGGGAAGAAGAAGCATGTGTTTGCAAAGAGACCACAGAAAGCCCTTTTAAGACATGTTTAAACAACAGTTTTCCCATATAATGTAGGTTTAGTCCTACAGGAAGGTTTGGGAAGGTAAGGTTTGGGAAGGGAAGGGAAGGTTTGGGAAGGGAAGGGAAGGTTTGGGAAGGGAAGGGAAGGTTTGGGAAGGGAAGGGAAGGTTTGGGAAGGTTTGGGAGAATTGAGTTTCTATTATTTTATCTGGGCTGGGGATGTATGGTTTACTGATAGAGGAAAACATTGTTTGATTTCTATTCATCATGGAGAGGAGATCAGTTTGGTAATCTGTCTTATCAAGGTAAGAGTTTTAGAGTCTGCAGGAGACTGATAAGCAACATGGTATAGGAAAAAAAAACTGGCTAGGGGCAGAGGAGGGCAAAGTTTGTTTGTTTTTTTTCCTGGGCATTTCCTGCAGTGGTCTTGCCTTGCTAAGAGTAGTAAACAATCTGCTTGATTGCCTTAGTGCCTGCCCTAATTCTCTCCTTTCTGCCCTTGCTGGGAGAAGAATGCTCCCAGAGGACACAAGACACAAATCCACAGACACAGGTTTTAAAAGCAGCTAGTGGCTTTATATGCTTGTGTATTCAGGAACATGCAATTAAATTACTTGAAGGTGCCTGTTTTTAAAAATATCTTCAGGCTGCTTCCACACTACTGATTCTTCCAGCTGAATTGCCTGACCACTCACCCTCATCTTTCTGATGTATCTTAAAAGCATGCATGTGCAGAGATTACAAAAAAACCACCCCGAAATGCAGTCATGGCAGCCCTAAAATATTTTAAGTTGAGCCCTCGAGATCAAGAGTCTTACTGACAACCTCAGCCTTAGACTTTTCCAGTACTTCAGAGAGTCAGGAATAAAGGAAACATAAATGTCACAGTAAGTCAAGTTTTGAGGCAGTATTTATGACAAACTCCTGGATAACTTGAACCTACAGTTTTCAAGTAGTATTGTCTTTGGTTTGATTTATCTTAATAGCATCACAACAGAGGGCTGCTAGAAATATTTAACTGATGAAGTTGTGATAAATAGCAAAGAAACTTTTTTTTTTACTATTATTTTAGCAGCATTTTCATTTCTTTGACTTCAGGAATAAGCAGCTTTCAGCTATAATGTTAAAGAAAATAGAAAACATATTTGATAGTCAGAAACATATAACCAGTGTATGTCTGTATTGGTTCAGCAGTCTATACTTCTGGGAAATGTTTAAAATTAATAGGATCCACTGTGTCAGGGTTTTCAGAATTACCTAACTGGCAGTTCAACTTATTTGTTAAATCTAACAGAAACAAGGGGGTGTCATTCTATTTTCTGCAGCTGATATATATATAGAGGTAATATAGAAGAAGTCTTTCCCCCTACAAGTGTAGTGTCCATCCAGGTGTGTCAGACACTGTTAATCCATCCTACATGCTCTCACTGACAATTTGTCTTGTTTTCATTCTTTTCATCTATTTTTCCTTGGCCTGAAAGAAGAGTAATTTTGAATTTGAAAGGCAAAATTTGTGGTTTTCTCTTTGCATGAGACCTTAAGTGAACTTCAGGGTGGATTCCAAGGACATGATAAGGGTGACATAAACCAATAGATTAGAGAGAGGGAGAGGGAGAGAGAGGCAGAAAGACAAACATATATATGTGTGTGTTTTCTAATCTGCCCAGCTATTCAGTTCAATATTGACAGGTAAAAAGGTTCCTGCCATGACTTTCTCCCCTCACTTCTAAACCTGAGGGCTGGGAAGCACCCATTTGTATTCCACATGTCTGTGCAGAAATGTGGCCTTTGAGATTGAGCTGTCCTGTGCCAAACACAGTGGCTGGGCATGTTCGCCAGGCAGCAGCTGGCGAACATGTGCCTGGAAATTCAGGAAAAAATGTTAGCAGCGTAGCTCAGGAGAAAGCACCTGAGTGAGCAGCTCCCTTCAGCATTGAGTTATTTCTGTTCCCTTTCAAGTGATGGGAATGTTTCCCACCCAAGCAGGCTGTGCCAGCACCAAGTGCTCCTGGCAAGTTCAACCTGGCCAAGCTCACTCGCTCTGTCGGGAACTCTCAACTGACAACTGACTTGTTGCCATTCAGTCCCACAGAGATCAATGCAGAGCATCTTAGCAGGACCAGATTCCTCCTTCTGAAACACTTTTAACTTCCAGGCAGTAACACATCTCAGGTCACCCTCAGATGGCCTGAGCTTCTGTGGTTAACTAGGTCTAATGTCCTCCACTCAAGGTGCTTTTAGGCATTACAGTTTCCTCTTGAGGGTTCAGGTCTATCCAGTAAATCTAAAGCTTTTTAAAGCTGGAATTTAGTACTGTGAAGTCTTGAGCTGCGAGAATCTATAGGTTACATCTTGGTTGGTTGTACATCTGTGTAACAAATCACAGTAATTCTGCTGGGATCTGAAGGCATGGTTAATACTGGCAGCTGTTACCCTTTCTCAGCTCTAGTACTGAGCACTGCTGTCTACCAGGGTTTGCCAAACACAGTCACCCAGAGAAAATCAATGCTAAACAGTGTCTACATTCAACAACAACAACAGGATTGGAAGCAGAACGCCTCCCTGGAGACTTGGCTGTCATCCTTTAGCTTCTCATGAAGGTTTTAGGCTTACCTAAGAGTCTGTCTTTCAAGGTGTAGTGTAAGTAATTTCAAAGAAAGTGAGGGACCTTGCCCAGCTCTGAGATAGAGTGCCCCCAGCCATCTGCAATGGGACAGAAAGGTGGGTGCATGGGAAACCTCTCCTGCCCTGTGCTTGTGGATATCTCTGCATTGCTTGACAGCAAAAAAGTTGCAGACTTTGCCTGAGACCTAGTGCAGTCCATCCTGAGATCCACAGGAGTCTCACTTTCTTCCTGCCCTTCACCCTGAGACACTTTTGTGCTGTTTTGTGATGTTGATACTCAGCAGGGCAGAGGCACCTATGGAAATTTTGGCTGCTCTTTGCCTCTCTTTCTGGCTCTCAATCCTGAGGCACCTCTTCTCCAAAAGAGTCTTATCATGGTGTCCTCTGTTGCGCTCTGTTGGGTTTGCAATCTGTGGTGGCAAAACAAACTGCGGAGGGATGGGATGTATGTTTGTTTTGCACACATGGAACAGGGGTTGAGTGAAAATACAATGGGATGAGACTCTGTTCCTTATAGAGAAGAGCTGGACCAACTCAGAGTGCAATGAAAATGCTCCCCATGGCTTACAGACAGAACAATAGTGAATATAGTCAACCACCATCGACCAGGCACAGGGCAATCAATCTCTACCTTCTGTGACCCAAGTACTTTTCTGAGCTGCTTCCTCCCACCTTCTCGCTCTGACTCTCTCAGCACCTGCTGTATTAAAAATACAATTACACCCTTGGAAAGTGATGGATTTAGACTCTGTCACTCTGTTGATGACCTTTAGATTTAAAACTGGCTCCCAAGTGACCTCTGCTCCACAGGTCAGTAGTTAAGTCGCTCATTCTCTCCGTCTCCTTTCATCGTGCAGCCTTCAAAGAACAAAAGTCAGATCTGCCTTGCTCATACTACTTTAGCCATGGTCACTGCATATCATTCCCCAGCAGGAAAGAAATGTGTGGGAATTGGTTAAATACTGGGAGATAAATTACTAAATAATTCATGAATCATACGCCTCTAAACATGAGTCCTTTCACCTCATGCTTGGATCAAGACACTAGGATGGATCTTAGTGTCCTAAAACAACCTGTTTTGCCATTTAATTTGGCATATCCTGTGAGTCTCCCTCTGTGATGCTCATTTTACCCTCCTCCTCCCTGATTTAGACTAGGTACAACAAACAATGCTGCTGAGCACATGCCTCACCACAAAGTCTTCCTCAGCATGGGCAATACTCCAGAAATAAGGCACCATGCCAATCTAGAATCATACTGTGCCTTGTCCAGTGCTAGGTACAATGTATTCACATCAGCAGGGGTCTGAATCCACTGAATCTGAGGCCAAAGCCTTGTCTGCAGACCTGCCCTTCTTCTAACCACGGGCTGGCCATCACTAGGATTCATGCACAAGACGACAGTATCCTTGCAAGATACAGTTGCAACCTCTTCCTTTCCTTACTCAGCCCAAATATCCAAATTCAGTTACGTTCCATAGCCACAAATGGAACACTGAGGAAGTGGACATGATGGACAACACCCTGCACTCTTGTTCCTGGTGATGCATGGGTTACTTTTAGGGGCAGTGCACAATGACATTGTACCTCTCCTACCATCAGTTCTCTTGAGCTCTGGGGTAGCTGAAGAGTGGCAGAACTTGTCTCTTAGTGCCCAGTCTCTGGAGGAACTAATCCTCCTAATTTTAACTGAAATGTGAAGCTGTATTCTGTCACTGATCCTGTTAGAAATTCCAAGTACAGGAATGTCTCATTGAGATTTCTGCATCACAAACTCATGGGAGGACATCTCACATACAGCTCTGCAGGAGTACCATGGGTTGGAGGGGGCCATGACTCTTTTAACTTTGCATCGCTTCTTTTGGTGCCGGAGATACCAAAGATACTTCTAGAAAATACCACTTTACCTGGTCTTCCTTGAAATATTGACAGCCATATTCCACCAAAAAAAAAAAAAATTACAAAGGGTAAAACAGTGTTATTCACAGAGGTCTATTTACCACTGTTAGTCACAACTAGGGGACAGTAGGATCCTTAACACTAGGGACATTTTTGTCATTTATACTAAGGTTTTGCCACTGCAGAAACACATATGAGACATTTTTCAATCATCTCCAAATGACTTGGTACATCTCCATAGCACAGTTCCATTATTTCACAGCACTGTGTTAACACGGCTATGCCATGCCCACTTCCAGCGGAGGTATTGCCACGTGATCGCCAGCATACAAACTTATTTGGCATTACCTACTGTAAGCAGAGGGTCCTCTCTAAAGTGGCAGTCTTGCTTAGTATAAATACATACTGAACATCACATATAAATACATTTTGAACTTCACATTTGCTGATTTCATGACTTTTATACATAATCCCTTGAGAAGATACCTTTCTGAGGCACATTTTGTACAGAAATCCCTCTCTTGGTGTATCACAGAAGATTGTCAGGGGTGTGAGACATTCAATCAGTCATGAAACTGGCCCTGTGTCCCAGTGATTTCCCATCTCTTCTTTACAACTTCTGCATCTGCCATCTTAGTGTTCCTCTTCCTCTCCCAGCCTCATATTCAGCTGGGAATTAGGTTGTTCCCACCAGATGTTATCCAGAAAGAACAGCTTTACGTCCTAAACTGCCATCAAATTTGAATTAATTTTTATATCTGAACCTGGACTCCTGTTTGAATCTGTAGGTTGTGCCTGTCTGAACAAGTCAGATAACAATAGACTCAGAGTAGAAATGAATTCTTTAGAGTGACTTATGCTTTTTAAAATGGAGTTGATTATAATCTTTTGAATTGTGAATATTTGGAGGACATAAATAACAGTGTTGCACAATGAAATTTTAGTTATCTGTCTTTTTCAAAATCTTCTTAGCATGTAGATTGAAATGTAATTCAACCAAAAAGGGTAGGAAATAGTAATAAACAAAGAATTCTTGTTATTCTTCATTGTCTGATAATGTCATTTCTACCACCAAGACTCTTGCATAAGAGACAGTACAAACATCCTCTACTGAAAATCACATTTTAATGCTTTTGGGGTCTTCTAGCGAGTGGGATGGAAATGTAAAACAAAAGTTTAGAGAAATTTAGAAAAGACAAAAATTAGTTAATTAAATAATTTATTTGGAATATATTAGAAGTTAAATAACATCATATAGCACAGAGTGGTATCAGTTACACTGTATGTGTTCATGATCATACAGATAAATCCCCAAAACACAAAGAAGAAACGACCAAAAAAAAAGTCTTTGGTAGATAGATTAGTGAGATACTTGCTGAGTGTAAGAGCAGGGAGCTTCTAAATTGAAAGGAGATCAAAGAAAGCACTGATATGAACCAAAGCAATAACAAGAAGGGAAGGTTTTTTACCACAGAAAATACAACAAGCATATTACATTACAAAACTCCCAGGTTTTCTTTCCCTTCCTCTGGATGACAGCTTCTCACAAGATGTTTTGCCTTGCCTTGGTGACCGTGTGTTTCCTGAGACAGCAAATGACTGATAGACCAAACAGTACCACCACACCTCGCCAATAAGTGCCCTGATTTACTTGGACTAATCTGTTCTACTGTAACTCCAGTGAGCCAGCAGAAAGCTGGGAGGAGGACTTGGCTCATTACCTCTGAGGTGCTGCTGTGCACAGGAGGCTGTGGCTCCATTTAATCCCATTAAAGTGGGCAGAGGTGGCGAGAAACAAGCCACATGAAGGATGTACTCTCAGTGCCTTTTCACTCAGCTGCCCTCCAGTGCAGTCCTGACAGCTCAGAAACACAGGGATAAGCAAGCCGACTACTAGCAGTGTTCAAAACCAAAATCAAATCAACAGAAACCCTTTCAGTTTTTTGTTTTTTCCTTTTCTTTTTGGTCAAACTCTGTCCACTGGCATGCCTGTGCCTTTCAACACCAGTCCTGGACGGGGTGGGCTGTGTCCTTGGTCTTTGTCAATTCTCAGGACAGCCCAATATACCCGTAGCAGGAGCCAGCCCTGGCTTCTTTGGTGCATCTGATGCTTGATGAGGCTTTGAAAGGCAGCTCAGCTTCAGGTGCCAAATCCCCTCATGCAGAAGGGCTGTACATATTACGTGCACAAACCCTATCTCTGCTTTCTGAAGGCACCTCTTTGTCTCATGAACAAACAGAAACAGCCCAGGGACGTGCCTTGGCCTAAGGAAGCTCCATTTCTTCACCAGTCCTGAACAATTGTCTTTTCTAAGCCTTGACATGTACCTTGGTCCACGTGGAAATCCAAAGGACTTGTCAGCGGGATCTGACCAGGAAGGCGTTCTACTTCAAGCCTGTGTAATTTTTTTCTGCTGCTCTGGGCTGCTCTGTACCTCACACGAGGAGCCCAGGCCTTTTATGGCACAGGTTATAACTCGATCAGGAAATTAAATTTTTTTTTAGGCAACAGCATGAAACCACTTTCACGAAATCTCTTTCAACCTGCTTATCATCCAAACACCAACGAGCATGATGGCTGGGGTTTCTCCCTATAGGGAAATTACTTGCTGAATGAAATGAAAACCATTTACACCAATTTCTTTGTCCTTGCTCCATCAGCCCATTTGGGATAGTATCCAGCTACAGCTACAGCTATAGCTACCTCAGCTACAGCAGGTGAAATCAAGGATTTAAAGGCAGTCAGCTGGGTATGCAAAGACATTTATCCACCAACCTCTTTTTGATGGGCTTTTAAGGCATCTGGAGCATAGCTGACTATCATCCTTCACATGCACACTGGTACTGCTACAAAGGAGGAGGTATACTCTGCCTATTGAACCCACTGAAACTCATCTACAACTGTCTTCTTTAAGTTTAAATTGGCACTTTGCTTTAACCAAACATTTAATTTTATTTAATACATTTTGCTCTGACACTAGGGATCCCTCCAGTCTGACAGAGAAAGATGTAGCCAGGTTCAAGGACTAGGACTTGCATTCTCAAAAAAAAGAATCAAGCTGGAAATAAGATTCACAAGCTCAAGAGTGACTGCAATTAGCCCCTGGAACAACTGGTGGAGGACTGTGTCAAATATCACATCTCTCAAAATCTTTCACTACCAAGGCCAGATGTCTGTCTTGGACAAATTTTGTGGTGCAGTCATCATTCTTCATCTCAGTAGTGTTTCCTTGAATTAGCACGGGAGAATAATCTCTTTCTGTGTCAGAAACACTGAATGAGTTTCTACGGCCTGATTTATGGAGGAGATCTGGGTAGAAGGCTCCTCTGTCTTGGAGAGGACTCAGCGAGACAGCAGTGAGTCCTTCCAATTTCCCAGGGACTGCAAGTTCTCCCTCTGGACCTCCAGGTTTTTGGATTACCAAGGATTTCCTTTCCTATTAAATAAAAATGCATACCAAATAAAATAGTAATAAATATGAAAAAATATTCACAATACATAGAGGAGCAAAAGGAGAGGGACTATCAAGACTAGCACCAAGACTGCACATCTCACTGCTTGCTAGGGAGATGATGTCTCTGACCAACACTCTACTATATCGCTGCTCATGCCAGGACAGGAGACACCACAGTTTTCAATTAGTGTCAGCTCCTCCATGCTTTGCAAGTGTGGGGCTTGCTGGAAGAACCCCAGGATGCTGCTCCGAGCTGCCACTGCTGTCTGCTGCAGGCCTGGCTCCCCCAGGACCTTGACAAGGAAGTTGATGTATCTCATGGCTAAACGGAGGGTCTCATTCTTGCTCAGTTTTTTGTCTGGTGGATGGGTGGGAATGAGTTTCCGCAGTTTGGCAAAAGCGCTGTTGACATTTTGCTGCCTCCACCTCTCCCTGGTGTTGGTGAAGATCTTCCTTGTCATGCTTAAGGTGCTGCAAAGCAAAGGAGATGGTGAGTGAATTCTAGATAACCCTGGCTACTAGGCTAGTACTCTAGGGGCTCTGTAGCCTCTGGGCCAGTGGCAACCCCGCAGTGGTGGTTCTAGGCTTCTAATTTTTGCCCTCTGTTGTTGATGCCCTTGTCCCACATGTCCTGCACAGATTTGCCCTAATCACTGAAATCATGTCCCCGTTTACAGCCATGATTATAAGCATTGCAGCTGCAACCAGATGCCAGTAAAAACTTCCTAAAGGAGTTAAAGGAGTTTAATTTCCTCATACAACCATTTGGTGCTTCTACAAGCCCAGCTTCTCCAGGCTCTTGAGAGTTTTCCTGCAACAGAATTCCCAACAACCAATCCATTTGTGATCCCATCAGGCTCCATGAGAGCCACACTGATGCTTTTGATGAGGAAAAGCAGGTAGATCCAGTGCAGAACACATCCATGCTTTCCCAGCCTCTTTTCACAACTTCCTGGGGTCTGCTCCCAGCTGGCCCAGGCTTGGTGACTGAAACTAAGCCAGGTGTACCTTCATTGTGGGCCTTCAATGAGCAGATAGCCAACACTGCAGGCATGTGTGACTGTGGTTATTTCAAGAGCCTTCTCCAGGGAAACAACAGCCTGGTTCCCTGCCCAGCCCACACTGGCTGCTCATGGCTGGTGGCAGAGACTCTTCAGGTCTGATTCATTCAGGATTCTGCGTTAGCCCCTGAGATGCCAAGGCTAAGCCACAAGTGCCATGAGTGCATGAGGAAAAGTGTGATTCCTAGAAAATGCACTGGCATTCCACCCAAAACCTCTGCCTAGATGTTACCTGCCCACCCTGCCCCACAGAGCCAAGCAAAGGGAACCCAGTCACCAGAGCAGACCTGGCAACAGAGCAGTACTGAGCAAGAGGTGCACAAGGATTTTAAATGCCATTTACCAGAAAGATGCTCAAAAGATCTTTGGGTTGCCCTAACTCTTCTCCCACCACCAGTGAAAAGTGTCTTCCCTTCTCTTCCACAGCCCTGGAGGAGACACTCACTCCTCCATTTCTGAAGTAGCTCTTTGTGCCAATGGCACACAGGCAGTTGGAGCAGGGAAAAACTATCCACAACCAAGAGACTAAAGGACAAATGTTTCCACTTACCCTCTTACGCATGTGAAAACACCAGCTTTTTATACTCATTGGCAAACTCCTTATAGCAGTCCCATGGGGGAGTGGGGAGCAGAGGGAATAGCACCCTTCACCCTGGGAATAGGTAATTTCAGAATGACAGCCCAGCTGTGATCCCGTTTCCATTTGAAGCAGCCTCACATCATGCAAGACACTTGGGGTTCACCAATATACAGAGCAATAGTCCCAGTGAACAGAGAAAAACACAAATGTGACTCAGGTTAATTGGGATGCCCTGCGAGGGAGCCAAGGCAAGGGAGTTCCTGCCCAGCTCCTTCAAGTTCCAGTCCAGCACTGATTATCCACTGCCAGGGAAACACATTTGCAGCACTATAAATCATGTCGCAGCTGTGGTCAGAGATCTCCAGTCAGAGATGCCGCCAGCACAGGCACACCCTTGTACTCTGTATATGGCTCACACCATCCCAGCCTCACAGGCTCCTCTCAGCCATGGCCTTTATACTGCTGACACATTTCTATTTTGGTAGAAGTCTGAAATTACTGTCATGCCTTTAGGGGATGAGAAAATTGTCTCAGCAAAATGTCCTTGCTTCAGGAGAGGCTCATTTAAAAAATAAACCCTCATATTTCAGGTTGCTGAGAGTTTTTCTTATGTTTTTTTTAGACTTACATTGAGACCCATTGCTTGATCCAAATGGGGATTGTATCTCTCCCTCTCTCTTTATTTTTTTTTTTTTTTAATATCGTTCTCCTACTCCATGTATCGCTTTTGGTTTGGGCTGCGGGAACAAATCTGCTTGGTGCTTTGCACCCACCTGAAACATGCTGGATGTACCTTTGTGGCAAGAACACTGCCACATCAGTGGTACAGATTTTAAACACTGTCTTCCAGTGCTCCTCTGTAACGCAATGTGTTGGCTGCCCAAGGCAAAACTTTTGCCTTCACAGATTTATTCTTCCAAACAGCTGCTCGGATTTATGTGAAATTCAAAGTGCCACCTGCTTCTCTCTCTTTCTTCTGTTTTGGTGTTTGTGTTGTTGTTCGGGTTTTTTCCTTTTTTTTTTTTTTTTTTTTTTTTTGAAGACATATTTATCTGTGTACAAAGGCAGCTATTTTTTATAATATAGGGAAAGTTATTTGGGCTTCTGGATTGCATTTTGCCACGTCTTTTGGTCTCTGCAATGTAATTCTGGTATGTGGGTCAGCATTTGCTGGATACCTGATTACATCTCAATTATAAATACCAACAGAACAGAATGTCTACTCCTCCTCTTTCTCCTGCTGCACACAGTCCCCAGCACAGCTCTCCAGGAAAGCAGGTGAACATCCAGCCCTGGTGCTGTGACCATGCCATCTTATCCTGTTGGTGGAATTATCGGTGAAAAAATAAACGCAGCCTACTCCTTCACGCCATGGTGTCTTTGTCTCTCTTCTCTTGCCTCTGGAAAGGACAATACTACGCTTGTGGTTACAAGCCTTGTCAGCAAACAGATGCCTTTGTGAGATCAGCTCCTGCTTTGCACTTCAAAAACGTGTGTTTTTGTTTCTGACATTTATTCAAGATCGGCAAACAACAGCTCCTTCCCCCTCCCAGTGCCTCCTCTTGCACTAATAGCTCTATGGGCAACTTTGTTTCAGCTGTAATCCACCTCCATACATCTCTCCTCCTCAAATTCCTCTCCTTTTTACCTTCACTGGTGTGGGTTTCCTGTTGTTATGCTTGGAGTTTCAGCTAGAAACAAGGAGAAAAATTATCCTGGTCCAGTCCTGCAGTAACTCTAATGTTTCAGCACAGCTTCTTTTCTCTATCGGTCACCTACGCATCCTTTGAGTTCTCTGTAACCACAGCACCTTCCAGTTAAAACACAGCCAGTTACTGACATGGGATCTGATTTCCATTTCTTTTGTCTCATTCTCTTCCTTCTGTTCCTTCCTTCTTTCCAGCCCTCCCCACCAAGCTTGTCTGTCGATGTGATATTACTTGCAGTTTCAGGTCTTTGGTAATTTTGCGCATCTGAGCAACGTATTCTCTAGCTTTCTCTGATGCACTATGTAAAACACTTACCATCCAATGGCTGTGTGCAGCTTACATCCCTGTCATAGATTATCTTGTTTTAAAGAAAAAACACTCTGCTTTGAATTTTTTCCCTTTATCACTGTGAAAGAAAGGTGTTGAGCGGGGGAGGGGTGGGAGGAGATGTCCAGAATGAGCCACACACACAAAAGGGCTGGTTGAATAGCCGTACATTCCAGGCTAATGACTCTGGGGAGACCGGAGAGAGAGAGGGAAGGGAGGGGATGGCAGCTTCTGTCAAGGAGGTGCTTGGTTTTTTGGGAGTTGTTTTGCCTTTTTTGGCTTTTTTGAGAGGCGCTCGGGGTGGGGCTGAAGGGGTTCAGCTCGACTTTTCCCCTCCGAGAACTTGGGGGGGGGGGTGTGCGTGTGGTGAGGAGGGCTCAGAGTTCATCTTCTCGCCCGGGTGGCTGGTTTCTCCTAGCCCCCCGATAGAGGTCACGTTTCGCATCTGAGTCCTCACACTCTGTTCTGCCCCACTGCCCGGATTTTGCCTCAAATTCATCGAAAAAGCCAGTGCGGAGGAGCCTTTGGGGGGAAGGGCCGCCCTTCCCCTCCTCCTTCTCCCGTGACGGCAGCAGCGGCACTCTTTCACGAGGAAGGGAATCCACAGCCAGAGCCACCCTTTGCCACCGTGAGCCCACAGGAGAAGCCGCCCCTCCGTTCCCTGCCTTGCCGCGCTCGGGGGCGGCGGGATCGGACCGCCGCGCTCCTCCCCCCCCTTCGGCCGCGCGGGCCACCCGACCCCGGCAAGCGCCCTGCCCGGCATCGGAGCAGCCGCGAGTCCCGCCCCCTCCGGAGCCAGCGGCGCCCCCATGCTGGCCGAGAGGGCACCGCGGCCCCGCCTCCCGCGGCGGCAGCGCCCCCTGCTGGCGGTGCTGTAACTGCGCCGGGAGGAGCGGGTTGTGCTCGGGGGGCGTTTGGCTTCGGGATTGTGGGTTGAGGTTTTCTGTTGTGCTACCTAGAGGTATGTATCTATTCTTTAGTAGAGAGCTGATATTTTTATTTTCCACACCTTTCGACTCGATTTCGAAGTTTTAATTGCTCAGGGGGAGGAGCTTGTTTTTTTTTTCCCATGCCCCGCCCTCCTGGCTAAATTTCTGTCTCCCTAGACTGAGACAGTCCCCCTGGTCTGTTTTAATTCTGTGCAGAAATCAGCTGTTTGTACATATAATGGACAGATTTGTTGCATTAACTTGCAGGCTTGGATTCTGTACTTTATTCTCACCTTCTCTAACCACAGAGGAACAGCCCCACGTTTAGCTGACAATTAAAAAACCCAGGAAGGCAGCAGCTTAAATTCAAGAGGATTAATCCTGCTTTTAGGAATGTAAATCTGGAAGTTTACACCGTTTCCACTGGGGGAATTACTTCGAAGGACAAAATTTTGCACTGAGGGCAGGATTTAACTCAGATGAAGAAGACACATCCAGAAGTAGTAGGTAAATGCAGCTTCAAGAGCTGAGATCCACATCTGCAGTGTGTAAAGAGAATTGTGCAAAGGAACAATTCCAGCCCAGCAGTGAATCTGCTCCACCAACCAGAAGGAGAAAAAACAAAGGGAAAACAAGCCACCACCCACCAAACAGATAAATGAAGCTCTTTCCACCCGCTGCCTACCCACTTGAAAAATATAAAAATGGGTTGTGGGCGGAATGCTGGCTGTGTTTAATGCAGCCGCGAGTGTCGCCAGACAAAAGACTAAACCACAGAAAGATGAAGATCTCTCCCGAAGTAGCAGTTCTCACAGCCTTTCTAACGCAAAAGCCTTTCAGGCAATTCAGGCAGCAGCAGAGCAGCTCAGGCACAAAGCACATCTCTGCTAGACATTCCCCAGTAAACGGCCCCGAGCCAGCGGTTAATTGTCTGAGAGCTGGCAGGGGACTCGCCAGGAGCCCAGCACTCAGTCATAATTAGCAGGATGCTATTAACTAAAGATCTTGGACAAGAAAGTTCCTCCCTCAAGTTATACTTTTGACCTCGGTGAAGTTAAATTCCTGTTGAAGCTGGCCACTGGAGACCTGCTTCTGCAAATCTTAATCAGACAGCAGATGCCAGCTGCCAGCAAGGATTGGAGTGCTTCTAGTAAACCTGCAGTGCCACACCATTACTCCTCAGGGGAAAGCCAGCGCCTGCTAAAATTGGTTATTTAACACATTGCATTGGATTTTGTAAAGTCCCCTCAGCCCTTAAGTAAATGGCAACAGAGGAGCAGATGGTTTCTGTTTCCAGTATCAGGCAGGTGCTGGTGAGCCTGATCTGCCTCAGGGAGCAAGGATTCCCCACCTATCACCCCTTGCCACTGTGCTTTTTTTCTCTTTGCATCCGTGTGATGTGTACAAGAGGAGAAAGAGGGAGCTCAGTTTTCCTTTTCAGTTTCATGAAAGCCTCTGAGCATGGAACTTTGCTTCATGCAGAGGGCAAGACTGAGCATGGGTGTCATGCCTATCCCTAAAATGTGACTTTATTTTTTTCCAGTTCCCTAGGAGAATAAGCTCATTCTTTGCAGCTTAACCATGCTCTGTTTGCTGGGTGGTCACTTGGACTGCAAGGACTTTCTTTGGGTTGGGAGGGGAAGGAAGAGGAGAGGGGACAATGCACCCCAGCTTGATGGATTGCAAGAAGAGCAGCACACCTCTAGGTACAGGCTCCCCCTTCCCAGCTTTCCTCAGCTCACTCTCTCCATTGCTGCCTTCCTGTATCTTGGCACTGTACCCTCCCCGAAGTGCCTCCCACCTGAAACCCCACAGGTGCACTGATGGACAAGGACACAGAGAGAGATCACAGCGCCGAGAGTGAACACTGGGCTGGCAATCAGGGAGTTGAACTTCTGTCCACGTTTCTGTGGTTCCCTTGCCTCAGGCAAATTCCTTTCTTTTTTTTTTACTCCCTGTGCACCTCCTTGTCCTTCCTACTTGTAATTAGTTTTCTTGCTTATAAATAGTTTGCCTCATCTGCAAGGTTTGTGCAAGGCATTTTGGAGCATGTTAGAGCAGATACCAGTACACAGTGGCCCATTCTTGCTTGGCACTGGCAGGTGCTGTCTTTGTGTGATGAAGGAGAAGAGCCTCTCTCAGCTCTCCTGGTGCAATTCCTAATACTAGCAGAAATTTTATTTTATTTCAAATAAGATGTGGGAAGAGAAGCCACTTCAGGAGTAAAAAAGGGCTCCTTTTGCTGCCTCATGCCTCTGTTGGGACTGTTACCTGACAATCATGCCATGGTACAAAGTGCAGCAGAGCAGCAAAAGCTCTATAAAAACCAGTCCATGCTGACACAGTGATTTACCTTCTTTAGAGTCTGTAAGTCTGTGCTTCAGGGAGCCCTCCTGTCTAAGGGCAGCATTTACAGAAACTCTCACGGCCACACTGTGCTCTCACTGAACCTTTAGAAGAAGGAAATCACTGCAGTCTTCAAAAACAGGTGTGTGAAGGTCTCAAGATTAAGTCAACCCTCATGTTTGGGGTTACTGTGCTGCATGTGATATCAGTTTGAAAAGGCAGGTCTTTTGCCTGACCTCGTGCTGTCCCCAGGGTTGTTCAGCTTTGTAATCCAGTTGCCCTCCTGCAACTGGAGGGTGCAGGTCTTCAGCAGAGGAGAAGAGCTCACTGATTTCTGAGAAATCAGCCTAAGTCTGCAGACTTCACAGCCTGCACACTGTGGCATCCTGTCTTCTAAGCCTGCCTTGGGAAAGGAAGATCTGTAGAACAATGGACTGCACCCAGCAGGCATTTGGGAGAGCACAAGATATGTGGCCAAGAAGTTAGCAATAGTGATGAAGATATAACTCAAGGAAAGGTTTACTCTGCACATAGAAGTGGGGGGTTTTGTTGTTGTTCTTTTTTGTGTGGCTCCCTTTTGGCCAATGCTCTATATGGTCCTTTACAGAAAGCAAGGTAAATTATACCACAGCTCTGCACAAAACAAAAAACCCACTCATGGGCTGCAACAGCTTTTACTGAGTGGAAGTCTAGTGCATTGGCTTGGGCATGACAGCTTGATAAGCTGAGAAAGGAGCACTCTGCTAGGAGGTTTAGCCTTTGTTTGCTAAACTTGCACTTGTGTTATTTTCTGTTCAAGATAATCTGAGAGTCTTGGAAAAGTGCTGATGTTCCCTTCCCCAGTAAGGCCCTATTGTGTCATGGTCTGAATGGCAGTTCCAGTGGGTTTCCTTTAAAAACATTCTCTGCCAAAATTAACCACCCAAATACTACACACAGACACTCTCCCTGTGCTTCAGGGTAAACACAGAGAATAAAAACAGTTTGGTTCTCTTCCAGGAGTTCTTTAGGACTCTTTTTCTTTTTTTCTAGACCAGATATTTCCACACAGATATTTCTCCCACCTTGCTGCATCATCACTCATCCCTGCACACCTCTCTCTACACCTGCCACTGCAAGGCAGTAACGCAGCTGTGAATGGCAGGAGCACATCCATTTATCTTCCCTGCATATGTAGGGAAGTCCGAGTTCTCATTCCTGAAAGGAGGATGTAAGGGAGGAGGGGGAACCAGATGCTGCATGTCTTACAGCTCGGCAAAGACCAGTTTGCAGCAGCTCATGCTGTTAGAGGAGTTGTCAGGAGCAGAGAGGGGAAAATCCAGGGCTGTAAGGGACGTTTGCGTTGGGGAGAAGACAGATCTTTTATTACAAAGCAAGATTTCCTTTTGCATTTTATCCAGGCTGGTGGCAAATCTCTCTGCGACTTCAGCCAAAGCAGGACTGAAGATCTGAGAGAATCAGCAGCATGCAGTGCCCTGTCTTCCTGCCAAAGCTGAAACTAGACTTCTGACCACCCAAATGTCTGCACTGCTTAAGACTAGAGGTCACCATAAGCACAGACAAACGCAGCAACCATGGGAACATGTAGCTTCCAAAAGTGAGATATAAATCACTGAAAGACAAGGACCACAATCCTTTTCCCCTTAAACACCATCCCAGTAACCTCTGTGGGGCTACACCCGATAGAAACAGCAGCACAAAGATCATCCCTTTAGTCTCAACCACCTGCATTCAGCCCCCAAGCTTCCTACCTGGCATGATGGCTCTATGAGAATTTTTTCTTGAATCATCTGCTCATTTCACAACTACTTTAATGATTTATGTAAACAGGCAGTAAAAACAAGCTGTATTTATTTTAGGGAGGTTGGGGGTTTTTTTTGGTTGGCTGGTTGGTTGAGCTTGGATTTTTTTTTGTTTATTGTTTGATGTTTTTTTGTTTGGTTAGTGGATAAAGATTCTGAAAATGAAATGCTGTCCTGTAGTGTTATAAGGAAACCAGGAAGGATACAGACAGCTACTTCAGGAGGGGAAAAAAAGTGTGTTTTACTGTTTATTAACTTTCTTAGGCAAATGAAGTTTTATGCAGGCGGCTACCCCTGGAAATATAAACATCTTTTAGATTGGCAGTTTCAAAAGTCTTTTTACAAATCTGAGAGTTACTAATATTTAGCAGTAGAAGTGAAATTAATAAAATTGCTAAGCTTTTCCTCCTAAGTGAACTATTGATCAAAGGAAAATTCAAATGTCTGTGTATTTTACAGACACATCAGCTGTAAACAGATGACCAGTAAAATATGGGAATATTTTTAAATATGTAGGGATTGGAAATTTGAAACTGTTTCTTTACACCATTACCTGTTGACACTGCTAGTGAATTTCCACAGTCTAGTGAATAAGCATGTAGTATAAGACCAATCAATACATTATTATCTGTACTTTTGCAAGTAATTTGTTTTAAATATCAAACACCATAGGAGAATTCTGTGAAATTTTAGTTCTAAACTCCGGGAGTCTATGATGCTTTGTCTAATTATTTTGCACCAGTGCATTAACTCTGATTTACAGCTCTTTGCAGTGCTATAAGTGATTTTGCCGACAGCGTAAAATGTAAGAAAACATAGAAATAGTAAGAACACTGATTTTAAAATCACATTAGTTTCCTGCACATCTAATCATCATCATTTCTTTCAAAAGCAGTAAAACCAACCAATATTTTCTTCTGGTGAGGTCTAATTCACTGAATCTTTGTGGATACTAAGAATTTGAAAAGTCCAGGCACAGACTATTTCTCCACTTGATTAAGTTCAGCCACCTGTAAGTGGCTGTCTGTCAGAACAAGTGCCTTACTCTTACATTTTTTGATTACAAGAACCGGAGGTGTCAGGACAAGAAATGAAAATCCAGTGAATGGCAAAGGACTGTTGCAGAAATTCCTTTCTTTAAGGATATTCCCTGGTCTGAGAGGAAACTTTGGCATTCCTAAGACAGTTGCAAAGTAAGCCCAAAGAAGGGGAGGCAGTAAAGAGAAGAGGCCAGTATCACTTACTTTTCTCGTCACACCGACTTACGCCTTGGAAATCTGGTCAGTGGATGAACAGACAGCCAAGTCAGACGCTTCCTATCTTTCCCGACTGCTTTTCCAGTGCCTGGCCACGGAGCTTGCTCCTGCTTGAGTCAGCGTTGCACTGGTCCCGGCTGCCTCATTTATAGAGTAGCAAGTCCTTTGTCTGGCGCGTGTCACCACTAGTCCCAGCAATCCAGGGAGCTTGTTTTGCATCTCCCAGGAGATTCTCTGTCTTGCCTTTTCTCTTCTCACCACACACCCTCTGCCCCTTTCTGGGGCTGGTATGGGGCTGTAGCTGAAACCATCCTTACGAGCCTTAGTCTCTTAGGCCAGTGACACTGGCTAGATCAGGTGAACTTTGCAGGAAAAGATGGAAGCAGCTTTAGCAATAATCTAACTTTTCTCTTTTTTTCCCTCTTCTCTTTGGGGGGATTTTTAAAATTTGTTCTTATTTAACCAACTCTGAGCTTGTAAATATTTCCGAAGACAGAGGTGCAGTGCTCTTTCAAAAGCCATCTTGAACATGACTCCCTACTGAGGAACAGGCTGGTGTTTTTATTACATTCCCAATCAGGGGGTTCCTGCTCTGCTCTGAGGGGATGTGAGGTGCAGTTGTGGGGGTGACCACATGCAGGCAAGTCGATCCTGCCCTGCCTTCCTTGGTGGAAGCTCCCTTTCACTCGGAGTCATGCACCTTCTGCAGCCAGGAGGACAACTACAGCTGCTGTTGTCCCAGTCCTGCTTCAAGCCCTGCACTGCCCCTCTGCCTCAGTCTGTGTGACAACAAGAGACCACAGCTGTGAATTCACAGGTCTGCCTGCCTTCCCTTCAGGTTCCAGGCAGTGCACTAAAGGGAGGTTTAATTAATGCTTTTACATCAAAGATGAGTCCATTCCATGTCCCTGTGGCTAAGAGGCAGGGTTGGTGAAACACAGGCTTCTTCCTCCACTGCTGAGGTGTCCCCAAAGCTTCCTCTCTGCTCAAGGGCAACAGACAAGCAAGCTAACATCTGACTGAGAAAACTAAAAACTGCAGACTAACACCATCCCCATAGCTGAAGCCCCAATGTCTGTGTCCAAGACAGAGGCTGCTCCCTCCAGTAGATGTCTGTGTCCAAGACAGAGGCTGGTCCATCCAGTCTCACCCTTCCCCTGGGTAACATGTTGCCCAGAGAAGTGCTAGATGCCCCATCCCTGGCAACATTCAAAGTTACGTTGGGTGGGGCACAGAGCTAAGTAGTCGAATTGAAGATGACCCTGCTCACCCCAGGGTGGTTGAACTAGATGGCCTTTAAAGGTTCCCTTCCCACCCAAACCAGTCTTTGTTTCTATAAAAATAGTCACAAAATTGCCATAGGCACAAGCCAGCAAGGGCATGGCCTTGTTACAAACATACAGAGCCTTTGGGACCTGGACAATCCCATCTGCACCTCCATCCACTTCTCCATTAGGTGCTGGGAGTTTGCTTTGGGTGGGCATAGAAGTAAACATGGAGAACAAGAGCAAGATACCTCCTTACACCCTGGAGCAACAGGATGTTAAAGGGGAAAAAGAGATGGGGAAGGGGAAGCCCCAGCTCATCACCCCCCTTTCATGGGGCAGGAAAACGTCTACCCAAAGATAAGGCAGCTTAAAACACACTCCACCGCTTCCCTCTGCCAAGTCCCAGGAAAGCTCAGCTCTTACCCAGACCAGCTCACCTCGAACAGCAGGATGGCTCGGCAGTGCTCACCTACTGGGTTTTTAAAAGCCCTGAGAGTGTTTCAGTTAACAGGATTGCCCCTATAAATATTAATGAGCCAGCAGTGGAATGATGTGGTTGCTCTCGGGAGAGAATGAGCCTCGGTCCCCACCGGGGCAAGTCGTTCCCTGCAGAGCTCGACTGAAGGTTCAGCCCTTTCACACGGTAAATTAACAGTGGCACTACAGCCTGAAAGCTATGTCAACCGCTTCATTTAGCACAAGTGTTATGTTAACTAAAGGCCCTATTCCAGAGGGGCCTTTGGCCTTACAGAAGTCTGATTTCCATGTAATTTATATTGGAGAGCTGGAGAGTGCCCCTCCTCTCTGTTACTTCTTCCAGCTCATTATGCACCCAAAATTTGCCCTGAGATGCTCCAGTCAGCAGGGAAGGGGGCTTGCAAGTCCCGAAAGAGGAGGGTGCTGAAGCTCTTGACTCCTAACTGCTTGGATACCTCACTGCCTTGGGCTTTCAGAACCTGGCCAGACAGAGCACTGTAAAATATACAGTAAGGAAAATGTCTTTCCTTGCAGGGAGAGGAGCTGAATGGACTGCTATTGATTCTCACTTGTGTATCCATGCAGTGGATGAGCTGAATCCTGCTCCTGTTGCTGTCAGGAGAGCTGACAGGAGAGCTGAATCCTGCTCCTGTTGCTGTCAGATGCATGCTCTCTCCAGAGGCAGGTTCATGGTGAGAAACCTGTGTCCCTGGGGAAACACGAGGTGAAGAAGGGATACCCCAGCCCCCTCAGAGAAGCCACTGGCACATTTGTGGTGACACTGCAGTCTCCTCATTTCCCTTCTGCTGAATGAGGGGGCTAGTCCTCCCGAACTCCTCTGTGGCAGCCCATTTGAGGCTGTTGCTGTCTTTTAAAACCAACTTTAAGGGTGTTTTCCACCCTGTCAGAATGCTCTGACAGAATGCTCAGACGTGACAGTCTGCTTCACTATCTCTTTATTAAGCTTGCTATTGAACTGTGATTACTTGGCACTGATGAACCACACCAATCCCATTCGGCTTTCTCTCCAAACATGGCAGTGACACATTAGCAGGGGCAACACACTACAAGTACATGCCTGCAGTCCTGGGATTACTTTTCCCTAGACTAACCCATAGTTGCCAGGACATTATAGCTCAGACAGGAACAAGAGTCATGAAAGCAGCATTGCACCCTAGGCATGCTTTTTGTCACAAAAATTTCTGCTGGGATACATCCTGAGAGTTTTCCTGGAGTCTGAGGCAGTTCCCTACCTGCAGCATATCTGGTTTTCAGCAGCCACCCAATACCAGTTCATGGAAAGTCAAGGGGGAACAGAACGCATTTTCTAAGGTGGACATAAGCAGGTCACTTCAGCCAGCTCACCTGCTTTTGCCTCAGCACCCCAGGCACCAGTAACCGATCTGGATGAAGCAGCACATTGCCTGCAGTGTCTTATGCAACAGCATTTGCACGTTGTAAAGTGGAACATGCAAGAGTTGGACACTTTGAAGAAGCCAAGAACACGTGGGTGGCTGAAGAGTGTGAGTGCCCTCAAAACTGTGTTTCTCATGTCCATTTCTGATATTCAGCATGCCAGCATTTAAATTCCAGCCCCTGAAACATCCTAGGGGCCATAACACTTGTTATTTCTCTTCCTAAAAGGAAGAAAAGCTGTTTCTGGCATAGGTGTGGTATGCAAGGAGAAGCAAAAGGCTTTATCCTGCTACACCACTTCCAGGGCCAACAGAAGCCTCTCCAAGAGAGAGTGATGGTCAGATGGAAACAAAAATGCTTATGTCTCACACTGGGACAGAACTCAAACTGTCTTTCTCCAACTAAACTCTTACTACAGGTGAGCAGGATATTCACAGAGAATCCTACCTAAATATCAGCAGAGATTTCAAAAGATAGGCCTGGATTCAAATAATTTTTTCTGCTTTTGAAGTGACCATTTTCAGCCTGATGAAAGCAGCACACATGAAATGATGGGCTGGAAAAGGACAGCAAGAGGCTGCAAACACTCAGCCATGTTATCACTGGGTTCAGAGCCATGCTCTACATATGGGAACAGTAAGAAACAATTATACACATCTGGGCTCCTGCCCTTTAAAATCATAATCTAGATTAATAGATTTTGAATATATGGAACTGGAGGAGGCTGCTTGAGGTTCAGAATAGCAGCTGCATGCAGACTACTGAAATATTAAACTTTCATCATGTGAAGTTTTTGTAGCATTTTGAATCTCTTATTAGTGTTAACAAAACACTTCAGGGGGTGCTTTAAATTCTGGCCACATTCTTTGGCTTAATTCCAGAAACCAAAATTATCCTCTTTAATGTTGAAACTTGCTGATGGCCTTGAAGAAAATGTTTAGCCACAGAATAGAGACTGAAAACTTAATGTACCTCTAAAGCTTTCCACCAGGAGCAAGAGGAGAGGCAAGCAGATCAGTTTCCTCTTGACACATACGTACCTAGACATTGGAAGTTCTTTGGAAATCACCTAAAATAGAAAAAAACAAGCCAGACACCTCAGAGAATCAGCAGCTCCCACTCAGTGGCACACAACATGGAGCTCAGGTTGCACATGGCAGTAAGGCCACCACATAAGCATCACTCAACCCAGAGATTCAAAGAAATGTGGAGCTGAATATAAGGAGACCTTTCTGACCAGACTTTAGGCCCTGAAGGGTCATTGCCATAGATGTATTTGCACCTTCTACAACGGACTTTCAACTAATGATAAAAAGTAGGGACTGAGAGGTTTAATTTCCAGTATGACTTCAGGCAAGCCCCACAACCCTGAGCCATGTGTATTTGATGTCCTGGGAACCTCTAGGATTTTTCCCAGACTGACAAGTCCTCTTTCTTCATGTACAAATCTTTGGAACTACATAGTTTCCTCTTTGAGGTGAACTCTTGCAAGGAAGAAGGGAATTTGCTCTGGATCTCCCAAATACCTCTTACTGAATGGGAATGGTTGAGGTTGAAATCCTCAAAGGAAAGGTCCCCTATTTGGTGCTCCTCTTGCAGGAACAGTGGTGCATGTGTGTGCAAAGGGAAACTTCAATAAACCCAGCCTCTCAGGAGCTTAATGTAATAAAACAGTCCATCTCATATAGAAAAAAACAGACCTGCTCACTATTCTGACTCTTAGAGGTAGCTTTCCTACTTTCCTTTTAAAATTATTCCATCCTATTTTTTTGCGGAGTTATGAATGTATGCCCTTATTGCTGACTTGATGATGGAGAGATGGTACAATTATTTCAAATTTCATTTTCAGTTTCTTTGTTTCCATTTTTTTCAAGTCCATCTCTGTTTTTCAGGTGCTCAGCTGGTGCAAACTGACAAAATTTCATCAGTTACTGTAGAACAGTGCTGATTTGCAGCATGCAGGAATCACTCCATCACTCTTTGAATTTGCCTGTATTCCATCATATGACCATGCTATACATCCTTTTGCTTTCCACTAGCTCTACAAAAGCCAACAGAAGCCTAGAGAATGGAAGACAAATTTTTTTGCAAAATTTCTCCAGGTGAGAACTGTGCAATATTCATATCTGACCACCTGCATTTTCAAAATAATTTTTCAAGGTCAGGCAGAAGCTCCTAGTCATTTGGACCACGAGTATCATTCCTGCAGAGCTGCTGTCCCAGCCTCCACCACAGCACAGGGAAGCAGTTCCATTAACACCCATGAAGTCCTTCCATGTTCCCACCCCACCTGAGCTCGTGAAACCAAGACCTGCCTTGTGACCTGCTGGACCCATCAAACCTGCAGGATCTGAACCCTGAATATGTAAATTTTAAACAGCCCTTGAGTAGCCCTTCAGAGAGCTTTGCCTAGCCTTTGTGAACAAGACATGAGTATTAGGAATGTGTGTTCAACAGTGGAGAAGGAATGCAGATCAAATTCTCTTCATCCTCTGTGAGTACCAAAAGCCCAGTGCAAAACCCTCGTTGGAGTAGATGATCTCATCTCTGGTGAGTTGTATCTGCCATGAGAGAGGCAACTTCATCCTCATCACAAATTGCATTCGTCCAGGACTGTCATACCACAAACATAGCTCAGCTTGGTCTTCTGGGTCATTTTCAGTGGGAACACAATGAATTAGTAAGCTCTCAGCTCCTCTGTTTTAGTTTCAACTGACCTCTCTTGCCTTCTTCAGCTTTCTACTCCTATTGGTAAAAAAAAAGGACCATCTCTCCTTCCTGGATGGAAACATGACAACCTTAGAGACCAAGTAAGTGCCACAAGCCATGTTCTGGGCACTGGCCACACTTGAGGAAGATGCTGGTGTGATTGCTGGTGCTCCTGACCAATGTTTCAAGAAGACACGAGCCTATATCATACCCAGAGCCAGAGGATGTTTTGATCACCTTGCATGCTATAAAGCACAAGAGCAAGTTTTGGGCAATCAAGTCCAGGCTTTGTAGAGACACAGCTTCAGTGGCCATTTTTGGTTACCTGTCCCTTCATTCAGTTCAGTTGCTGTGCTCAGAGACTGAGTGCAGACTGCTGACAGCATCTCTCAACCCATGCCTTGTTTGAGGTGCTGGGTTTTACACTATGAATGAATGAACTCAAAACACATTGTGAATGCAAAGTAACAGGCAGGAAGTCTCTGTGCTTCAAGGAGGTCAGGGATGCTCTTTCAGCATGCCAAAAGTTCTGGGGCAAAGTTCTGGCCTCCAGGAATGCACCAGCACTGCCCTCCCCAGCCTGGTACCAAGACACTGTTAATACACAGGCAGCACCCACTCCTGACCTTTGGTTTGCTGGTGTCTCCCATGGCTTTGCCAAGGCAGAATGCCTGTCTGCATGGAAACAAAGCCCTGCTCCTCATCCCAGCACCCTCTGCCCACCCCTTTTCAGCAGTGCTGCCTTTTTGCCATTTAAATGTTTCTTTTTAGAGTGTCTTTTATTTCCAGCTTGGAGAGCAGGGGGACAAGAGATGGGATGGGGATGCTGAAGTAGTAATTTACATAATCTGATTAACGGAGGATTAGCCAATGGCTGCTGAACAGCCTTAGTGTGCTTGAGCTAAAAACCTTACTATTCATTGCTCTCACCACCCTGCAGGGCGGCTGCACCTGCAGCACCAGCTAATACTCTCCTGGGGACTTCAAGGGAGGAGAAAAGAGGGGACATATTTTTATTATTATCTGGGGGAGGGTTGAGGAGCTGCAGTTTCTTGTGTGCAGTCTTCCTAATTGATCTGTCTGCATTAGTCATTAGGAAGATGAGATGAAAGCTGAGCCAGTTGGCATTATCAGGAACAGCCATCACCTTTGAAAAGTGGCAGCTTGTGTGACTCCTCCCAGTTTCCCTGTGGGTAGTTCAGTGGGGCCCATCCTGATCCAGAAATGAGCTGGTAGAAGGGTCCTGCACATGCAAGAACCAAAAACACAGTTTCCCCTGGGCACACCAGTGCTTTGGGAGCAAACTAGGCCTTACCTGTGTTCTAACATCACCAGAGAGCTTCTCAGGCTGTAGGCCACACCTCTGCCCCAGGAATGATGTAGTGACAGGAGAAAGAGTCTGCTCACAGCTTGCAAAGCCTCACACCCAACATACCACTTTTTTATTGTCCATGAGTCACTGCTTGGTCCAGTCATCCAGCGACTTGACTGAGGTGGCAGCTGTGGGAAGAGCAGTAGGACTCACCAGAGCAACTTACCTGTGTGCTCAGGGGGAGAAGGAATAAACCTGCAAAATTGTTCTCCCAAAACACAGTCCAAGACTCCCCCTAGACTCATAGAATCATTTCGGTTGGAAAAGACCTCTAGGATCCTCAGGTCCAACCGTTAATCCAGCACTGCCAACTCCAGCACTAAACCATGTCCCTAAGTGCCACATCTACACATCATTTAAATACCTCCAGGGATGGTGATTTCACCACTTCCCTAGGCAGCCTTTTCCAGTGCTTGAAAATGCTCCTGGTGAAGAAATATTTCCTAGTATCCAATCTAAATCTCCTCTGGCACAACTTGAGGCCGTTTCCTCGTGTCCTGTCACCTGGGAGAAGAGGCCAACTCCCGCTTTGCTACAGCCTCCTTCCAGCTACTCAAGAGACAAATAAGGTCCCTCTCTCTGAGTGTCCTTTTCTCCAGGCTAACTAACTCCAGTTCCCACACTGGAGACCAGCTAACTGCCTTTTGCAACTCAGCAGGCAGGGTAAAAAAAAACAACCTGAAGGGTAGGACAGATAAATGCTCCTTAAATGCACCACAAAACTCAGCAGCACATCAGAGCATTGACTGATGTCTGAGTCTAGCTTGAGAGCTGAGTCTAGCTCTCCCAGAAGGCATGGGAGATGGATGAATTTCAGGTCCTGGCAAGATGACTTCAGCTGCCGGTTTCAACAGAATTAGGTCTTCGCCCCAAATATCCACCCATGATGAAGGGTTGAAATTCCAAGAGAGAAACGTGTTAACTCTAGAATGAAAAGAACTGGGAAGACACAGATCTCCAGATTAGGAGAAACATCAGATAGTATGAGATGGACCCTCCCACATACATTCACATCAAAGGCAGAGAAAGAGGAAGAATTTGACCCGATAAGGCATAGAAAATACACATACAGCATGAACTTAATGAAGAAATAAACCTTCTCCTGAGCAGTAGGTGCATTTCTCACCATAAATCTTCAACATACAAATATCAGCAGCTTCTCCCCAGCAGACTAAGCTATGGAGCAAAAATCACATCAAGGAAACATTTAATTGGAAGGGCCAGGTCTGTTGACAGTCGTTAGGAGACTGTGCTGCTCTAGCATTAGATGTCAGTTTAAACACGGACTGTTCTTCTAGAAAGGTGCAACAAACCAGGGGCTCTTCCCTTTTTCCCTTTCCCAGCCCTGCCCCCAAGTCCTTCATGGGCCAATTCTCGTCTCTCTGTGCAGCCGAACAACTGTTTGGAGACACGGGAGAGCTCAGATCTGAGGCCGTGTGTTATTTATGAGTTTGGAAATCAGAGCCGTTCGGTTCACTGCCAGTAAATGGCAATGATTGGAGGGAGGGGCGGGGGGTGTGGGGGAAGGCTTGTGTGCAGCTCTTCATTCTCTATTCCCTGTGAAAAGGGAATCACTCCAGCTAACTGGCCCATGGAGATAAGGATTTCAGACAATCTGCATTAGCCTGATAAGCCAGGTTTGCATTTCATAAAGATTGTTTGTTAAGAGCACGGGTAAAATAAAATACAGTTGAAAGGCTTATCAGCACAACTCATTTCCACTCACACCCCTCTGCCCACCACCATGTACATTTTTTTTTTCCCCCTATAAATTAAGGTGCCTGCTTGTATCCCAGATCTCTGGGATGGAACACAGACCAGGGATGACAAGCAGTGGGGGAGGGCTGGGGAGAACAAGGAAGAATAGCCCGAAATCTTCCAGCTGCAACTGGTCACTGTCAGAGTTGTGGTCCTGATCCACACACAGCATATGAAAGGGCAGTGGATGGTTTGGATTTGACCCTTCTGGTGTAAACCAGCAGCTGCAGTTGGTACCAACTAAGAATCACATCAGGAAGGAAGTGTTATACCTGTTTCCCTCTACTTCATGTGTTCCTCTTCCCTTACTTAAAAAAAAAAGCATGAGGGACTCCCAAACTCCTTGCAGTCTTCTCTCTTCCCTCTTCAAACTGGCCTTAGTCAGGTATTTTGCTGTAAAACAGCCTTGATGAATAAAGGAAAACTATTAGAACACCCTCTGGTGCTCCCCCTTTCCCTTCCTTTTTTTCTCAGCGCCTGGGCCATTCTGTTCAGATACTGCTGCCTTTCCAGGATGTAGATGCCCCTTTCTGCACAGATCCTGGGCATTATTCAGGTATCACACAGTCATTCCAATTAAGTTCCTCTCCAGCCCACCCTGGATGATGGGTCCTAAAGAAAGCAGCCACATAAAAGCAAACTGTTAACAAGACAAAATCTTCCATGTTTTGACAGCCAGTGCAATTACAAAGTCATTCAATGTGCATAACCTGTTGTTTGCAGCTGCTATTGCTGCAAACACTTATTGGGGTGTGTTGGCAGCAAGATCTTAGCAGGGCAGAGAGCACTCTGGTGGCACTTCGCATTTCTACCTTATTGCTTGATAATGTCAACAATTAGTATTACCAGCAAGGACAGCTGTCCCATTCACACCTTTGAAGGACTCCAACCCTCTGTATGAGCACCAGTGGCCATGCACAAAAGTTGCATCAGCCACATTTCAAAGAGGTTCCTCCTTTGCAGGACCATTTGTAGGTGAAATATGGGCTCGTGGCATCAGTGACAAAGCCTTTTATCACTCAGTGCAAGCTCCCTTGAAACTCCTTGTTTCGAGCAGTGAAATGGGAAATGTGGCAGTCTGGTCACCACTCTGGCCAAATTCCAAAGTATCCATCTCCAGGCTTCAACCAGCTTCATGTCAGCCTGCCAGATGAGGTATTAGTAAGGACTGGTTGACAACTCAGAGACTCTCAGAAGTGATACTGGGAGATTTGGTGGCCAAAGCAAGAACAAGTAACAATATTTTCTGTGCCCTTCCTTGGCTTGCTCACAGCAGATATTGTGGACCATTATTTACAGGTCAGAACACCTCTACTGTACTACAGGGAAAGGTGGGTCTGAGGAGGACCAAGGGGCAGCAGATTAATTAGCTGACTTCATCAGCTGCCTGCAATAAAGTGTCTGTAAAAGACCGGTAATGAAAAGACTAACAATGGTCTCAACACACTGACCTCAGCAACAGTTTGATCCCTGCAAGAAGGAACAGGTAATTTTTCTAATCAAGCAATGAATGGATTACAGAGGCATCATTAATCCAGAGAAGTCACTGCATCAAGCAAACAGGTGTTGAAGGCATCAGCAGTGCAGGGAAGTCATCACAGATAGGTACAGGCAGCTCATGCCAAGGTCTTTGCTGGAGGTGGGCCCCAAGCTCCTTCACTGTCCCTGTGTTTCCAGGTATGTTGCATGTATTTATTAGGCTCACGGAGCAAAACACCACCACCCAAGAACACCACGAAACTCTATTGCCATCCTTTCCCCTGTCTGTGCTAGGACTATAGGCCACATAAATCCGCTTTTCTTTTGAAGCTGTGTTTGGGAATACTACAGCTTATTCCCAAGGTCTTCCGAGGCAAGACCTTAGGAATTCTGTGTGTTTCCTCTTTGAATGTGGCTGGAAATGAACATGTAAAAATTAAGTTTGCAAGGCATCTGTGTTTACAGATAAATGTCATGGTTTAACCCCAGCTGGCAATCAAGCACCTCACAGTCCTTTGCTCACCACCCACCCTCCAGTAGGATGGGGAAGAGGACCAGAAGAAAACCCCTCTAAAACTCATGGGTTGAGATAAGTACAGTTCAATAACTGTTAATTAGCTCCCCCCAGTTTATATACAGAGCATGATGTTCTCTGAAGCAGTTGGATTGTTCAGCTCACCTGTCCCAGAGATGCTCCCTAATGGCTTCCTATGCCCCTGCCCACTGGCACAGCATGGGAAACTGAAAAGATCTTGATTTAGGGTAAGCAGTTTTCATACGGAGTCCAAAAACACAGCACTGCACCAGCTACTAAGAAGAAAATTAACTCTGTCTCATCCAAAACCAGGGCAATAAATAAAAAGTTTGTCCAGGGAATAAGGCACCATATGTCTGGTCAGGGCCCCCTCCCCCATGACACAAATGTATCTTGGCTTCCCAAAATAAAATAATTAATTTAAAGAAAACCCCAGCAAAAAACAACAGCCCAGCCTGGCTCCTGTCTTCACTGGCTGTCACCTATTTAATCTTCTCTTCTTTTCCATGTTTGTTCAGAAATCACTCTTTCGGTGCAGCTGGAAAGGTTGTTACCAACAGGCAACCAAGCCTGAATGCTGAAAATGTGAGATGATTACAGGCACCCAAAGAGCAAACACACAGGTTTTTCAACAGAATATGCTCCTGCTGCCCCACCAGGCTTATGAGACACTGCTCTGTACAGTGGCAGTGATAAACAAGGGCTGATGTCAGCTCAAGGAGAGAGGCCACACAGTTCAACAGCAGTTCCTGTAGAAGATGCTTTAAGAGTTTTGACTTTTCTGACAGGAAGGGGCTGGGTAAAAGGTGCTGTAATTAGTTGCTTTATGTCAAGAAGACCCACTTGGCTTATCCTGGTTTAGAAGTGGAAGGAACTGAGATGGCTGAGCTGGGGAGAAGAGGAAACTGAAGCACCACAACTGTCCAAAGGGCATAATTTTGGCACTCCAAGTCCACATTGAGGGCCTAAACCAAATCGCATCAAAGTCATCATAAAACTTCCTTAAACTGATTTTGGAACAGAATGAAAACCCATGGGACATGCCCATGGGTATTTCTAACAATGTAGTTGGTGTTGCTGTCCCCATCCGCGTTAGTTTCTCATGTGCACAGAAATGGTTACCAAAAAGACTCAGGCCATATTTTCCCTGGGGGCAGAAGGGAGGATGACTCAGATCATCCTCCTGCCTTTTTAAAAGATGGGGTGTATTATATTCTATTAGGATCAGTATTATTTAACATCTTTATCAGGGACATTAACAGTGAGATTGAATGCCTCTCCAGCTAAGTTGCAGGTGACACCCACCTGAGTGTTGTGCTTAATATTCCAGAGGAAGGAATACCATCAGAACAATCCTGACAGGCCTGAGAGGTGAGCCCACACCAACCTCATGATGTTCAACAAGATTGCTTGCAGCTTCTGCACCTGGGTCGAAACAATCCCAAACATGGATACAGACTGGGCAATGTGTGGATTGAGAGCACTCTCAGAAGGACTTGGGGGTAGTGGTGGATGAAGAGCTGGACACGATCTGCCAATGCCAGAATAGCACCTGTAGCCTGATAACACTTATCCATATCTCAAGAGATAAAGATGTTTCACTGGGTCTTACAGCAGGCTCAACTGTGCAGGTCAAATATTGCTTTCTTGTCAATGAAAGAAAAACAAAAAAAAACAAAAAGTAAGAAAATAAAGAAATCAAAAGAAAAGAAAGAAAGAAGAAAATAATTCCCAAAACTCAGTTGGGCCCTTTTCCAGGTAATGACAAGAAGACATGCAATCATGTAAGTTTGTTCCATTTACCAACCAAACACATTCTTGAAGGCCTCCAGGGGTAGAAATAATACAACCTTTCCCCAAACTATTCCTGTCCTTAAATATCACAAACATTCTCTACACCTCACTCTGATCTTCCTTGGTGAAATTTAAGCTTCTTGCATTATGAACCAAGTGAATGGGATATTGTACTTGCCACATCCTTGTCAGCAGGAACCACAGTTCTTTCTACTTTTCCTTATATGTGGTTTCAGATACTCCCCAACCTGTCCACCAGGATTGATCCTACACTGAAATACACAGAAGCATAGAATGGTTTGGGTTGGAATAGACCTTCAGAGGACCTCTAATCCAGCCCCCCTGCAACAAACAGGGACATCTCCAACCAGACCAGGTTGCTCAGAGCCCCCATAACACAGTAACAAAAGTTGCATGCCACTCTTCCTACATCCCACTGGATTTCCCTTGGTTCCAACATCATTCTGTGCATTCAGGATGTTATCAACCACAGCTTTGATTGCTTTCTGTGTCAGAACTAATCTCAGTGTAGGTGCAAATCACTGCACTGTCAGACATGCCCTTGCAGCCCAATATACAAGTACACTGTACCCAGTAACATTCAAGCTAATTACTCCCATGCAAACAGGAAATATTCAGAAGTTTTAGGGCCAGAAGAGGAAAGTTATGAACACACAGTTCTATCTGCAAAGCACCTGGCATGATACTTCCCCTAGTATGTTCCAGGTAAACTATGTAACTTTTCTTTCAAAACTTTAGGAAAGATTTATCTCAGGAAAACAGGCCCAACCACAACAGCGTCAGCTTCTGTCCTTTAAGGACAAAACATCCCTTGTACCTTCCTTTTTTCAAGGAGAAATTAGAGCAGTGACTTGGGTTTGGTAAGACTCATCCAGCTCATAACTCATGTGCTCTGCTGCAGCCTAAATCAATGCAACATTTATGCATAAAACTGACCACAGTAGAGAACTCAAGAACTCACCATTAGGAAATCTAATGCTATTAAGCAAGATTATCTACTGATGTCAATGGCCTGCTGGTGCCACTTTACCAAAACAGCTGACTTAGATCATTGAGCACAAGCACCAGACAGGCTTTGATGTGCTTGCACGTGGTTTCTCAAGTTCCCGTGTTCTGTTCTGCAACACACAGTATGATAGAAACACATGAAGAGAAGACAAGATCCTTGTGGGACTGTTCCAACTTGGAATATTCTGTGAAATCTGTAAACAGTGAGGTAGCTGTCTCTGAATTTCTTGAACTCAATAAAACTCAAAGTGTGAACTCAAGAGAATTACAACAATGAGTAATGAAGGACAGAACCAAGTCACTGTGACAAGCCAGTTCCTTGAAGGGAGGTATCTGCATTATTACACAGATGTTATTCATTTAAGATCTCATTCATCTGTGCAAAACACACAATTCCAACTGACAGTGCAAAGCAGAGACTGGTTTTCTCTTGAGCTGACAGATTTTAGAATTATGATGAGGGTAGAGAATTCTAAAGCAGCAAATGATGAAGGCTGTTTAACACCAGGAACCAATATGTCCCAGACTCTGTTTCAAGGGAAAGAGCATAAAGAGATCAGCTGCTTTTTTTTTCACTTGGACAGCAGGGAAAGACTCAACCACAGAGCACTGGCAATTCACTATCACTCCCAGTATGAGCTCTAGTACCTGATTCTAGAAATAGAACCTTTCTTAAGCTCATATGATTCCAATTTCCATTTTGTAAAAGCAGAAGGTTATGGAAAACTACTTCAGGATCAGTTCCTAGAAATAGGAACTCCCCCCCAGCTGGAAGACAGGATTAACTACAGTCAATCCTTAACTACAGTCAGTTTTGACTGACGTTTGTCTGATATGTTCTAAGAGATGCTCAAAGTCAAAGGTTTTACACATTTCCACAAGTAAAATACTCCAGTTTCTACACAGGTGGTTCAATTTGCATTCCTCCCATTTACTTTTATTTCCTACCAACCACAGAAAGGGAACACATACACCCCTTCCTTTTTGCAACCATCCTCTATGGCTTTTGAAAGTGGTCTTTTATAGTCCTTTCTCTTCAGGCAATGCTATTTCTTCAATCTTTCTTGGCCCTTATTCTGGAGCTTCGAACATTTTGCTTTCTTTAACAGCTGCACATACCTAAAGTGCCTTGTTTGCTGCAGGAAAGTCAAGGGACTTCATGTCTTTCCCTTGGTCACACAGAAAGAACCAGAGTTCACCATGTGGCCTGCTCTTGGGGCTTCCTTTCCTTTCCTTCTGAGTGGGACAGAAGGAAACTGAGACCGATCTCTTGGGCTGTCTCTGAGGCAGTTCTCACATTTGGGGCACTTGTAAGGCCTCTCCTCAGTGTAAGTGTGCTGGTGGCAGAGATCGGAGCTGTCTCTGGAATCTAATTTGCTGGCCTGTGGGAGTGAGGAGGCTTCCATACTTTCTTTTATATTCCGTATCCAGGCAGACATCATGTCCACAGATGGTTCATCCATCTTCAGATGGTATATTGTCACCAGGCAGTTAACATGATGCAGGAACACCTTGAATTACCTTTCTCCACATGGGCAGTGTGCAAGGGACATCCTCTGGATTGCTGAAGTATGTGCCATTTTAAAGGATTTCCAGCACTGCCAGTTCCCGCAGGTACTGGATGCCTCCATCTGTAGTAGTCCTTTCTTGAGGAGCTCATTAGATTTTCCTTGAATAGACACCTTTCTCTCACACTTGAGAGGAGCCGAACCCAAAGACTGAGAATGCCCCTCTCCTTTCCAATTTCTTTTACGATTTCACTCTCTGGCAATAGATCCTAGTTGCTGTGCTTCATAACCTTCTAAGAGGTGACTACTAGCTCCATTATGCCAGCAGCAGAGCAGCCAGGTAGGAATTCGTTCACCAGGCTGGCAGCTGCAACCTTTCTGCAAGTTCCGAAGTTCTAATGGGCTCAGGGACTGGCTAACTTTGCCTTCCTGTCTGATTTCCTCTCTGCTTCTCTCATGTGGAACCACTTCCACTTCCTCTAGTGAATCACTGGCTATTTGCCCTGCCTCCCCTTCTTCTCTTGGAGGCGCAGGCAGAGTAGATCCTTCTCCTTCTTCCTCCCTTACTAATCGCCTGTAGGTCCTGTAGATCTCCTTACCCATGTCTTCCTTTTCACTACAGGGGCAATAATGACTTCAGATGTCGTAGTTTGGGTCCCTGTCTCAGTCATGGTCTTTTTAGAGTACTGAAGTGCAGCTTGATAAGCACAGGCCAGGCCCCAGTACAGGGCAAGAAGTTACTGGTTTTGATCGGAGTAGGCAAGGCATCCTTCCATTAAACGACATGTCAGTTTGTTAGGGTTGAATACTTCTTCTGATGTGAAGTCCCAGGCAATGGGGGGTGTTAAATGCCCTAAGAACCTGCCTAAATTCATCCACATTCTCTGCCACCCAGGAACTGGGCCCTTTAAGGCACATCCCAGTAAGTTCTTTCTCGAAGTTTGTTTTGTCCTGCAACAAGGCAACAAAGACAATACTACATTCCCTAATACCCATAATGTTCTTATAGTGTTGGTTATAAGCAGTCTCATTGCCAGACAGCTCAAGTAAGGGTTAGTAAAAATCATTGGTACCTTCATTGCAAAGCCATCTATGTCAAAATTAAGAAGGGAAAGAAAGTTGTATCCGTCCCCCTGGAGGTCTTTCAAAGGGTAAGTCCTACATCCCAGAAAGACTGTTAGTAAAAGTATAAATACTAAAGCTGGGCGTAAGGCCATGTTTTATATTAGTATGTTCCCAAGATAGGAAAACCAAAAAGATAAGAGAGGTAGTGTTTATATAAACAACCTTTCTTGGCAGTCTTCCTGGGTTTCGGCACCAATTTTAGTATATGTGCTGCCGAAGTACATATATACACGTGTAGTGAATTCCTGCCTGCCATGCGGGAAGGCCAGGCCAAGTACTGTGGCGACATGGCACCCCAGAGTGAATTGAGTCAGACAATGGGACTCATTTCAAGAACAGTTTAGCTACTATTTGGGCAAGGGAACATGGTATTGAGTGGGTATATCACATCCCATATCATGCACCAGCCACTGGGAAAGTTGAGCGGTGTAATGGACTGCTGAAAACTACTCTGAAGGCATGGGGTTGGGGGACTTCCAAGAACTGGGATCAGCATCTAGCAAAGGCTACTTGGTTAGTCAACACTAGAGGCTCCGTCAGTCGAGCCAGCCTTGCCCAATCGGAGTCCCTTCACACTGTGGATGGAGACAAAGTCCCAGTAATTCACTTGAGAGGTATGTTAAGTAAAGCAGTTTGGATTAACCCTGCCTCAAGCAAAGGCAACCCATTAGTGGGATTGTTTTTGCTCAAGGACCAAGAAATACTTGGTAGATAATGAGAGAAAACAGAGAAACCCCATGTGTGCCTCAAGATTTAACCTTGGGAAAAAACTAATTTGTATTCTGAGTTGTATGTTGCAGGACATAAGTCACCAGATGAGAAAGACCCGTACTAAGCGGATGCTGGTGCTCAACGATAAGACAACTGTAGAAGACAAGACCTGTATAAGCACAGGATAGAGGCGAATATGGGATATGAGTGTGATGTAAAATGGTATGGAATAAGGGGTGGAGAGTGTAGTGGGTTTGTAACCCTCCCTGGGAGGGAAACGGAACTAGAATAGGTTACCTGATGTATATTTTACCAAAAGCTATTCCATACCATGTTATGTCAGCTCAGATATAAAGAGACGAGAAGGAAACAACTCCCTCTCTTCTCTTCTGGGACAGTTGCATGAGATAGACAGCTGTTATTCGGAGGAGGAAAACACCTTCTGTGAGGAAGTAGTCCTTATTGTCAGTTTTCCCTGTGTGTATAGTGCTTATAGTTCTTTTATTTTTCCTTCTCTGTGTAAATATAAAACTGCCTTTCTCAGCAGTCTCGGTTTTGCAAGTTTTTTTTTCTCTCTTCTTTCCCCCCTTCCCTCCTCCTTTTCCCTCTGGGGGAGGGTGAGTGTCTCAGTGGACACCAGGCGTTCAGCCAAGGTAACTGATAACAACATGTTGTTGCTTAAGACCACTAAGAGAATTTAGGCATTGCCCTCCGCTGCAGAGTACTTTCAAAATGAAGGTGGTTAGTAAGTTAGGAAGGTAACATAGAATTAAGAATCAATTTCAGATGAGGCAATTCAGGAGAACCTAACAGGAAACATGCCTAGATCTGGTTGTTTCTATGGGAATGGTGAGGCTGCACCTCAAACTTTCCAACAGCAGCAGTTCCATGATGTTTACACCACCCTTTGGGACTCTGTGTCCAAGCAGGAGATCTCTGGTCAGGGCACTGCATAAAGCATGACAGGAGACATGCAGAAGTGCAATCTGTTTGTGCAGTTGAAGGATCCTTTCTACTACAAATGGGCACCTGCCTTATTCCAAATATCTTTGTTGTGTCCAAGTTATCTTTATTAAAAAATAAAAGCTCAAGACAGACAGTCAATAAGCAGTGTAAGAAACAGTTCAAAATTTTTCTCTGTGCATTATGTCACAGTAACTGCAATGAAGTGTGGTAAATGCTGCCCAAGATGACAAAACAAAGGATGAAACAGCATCTTGAGTTGCAAATTAGACTCTTCTTCTTTTAATCAGTGTTAAACACACACTTGTATCTTCTGAAGAGAAAATAGTTTAACCTGAAGAATACCTTACAGGTATAATCAACTGTTCAAGACATTCTCCCTTTCAGGGACATGCAGTTTTTTTCCATTAGTCTTTTCATCTACAAAGTCAAAAATTTGACAGGATTATAATTTTCTGACAGCATCTCTTCTTTCATTCTAAAGCATCTATCACACTTGAAAAACTTACAGGCTTTTTGCATGTTATTAAACAAAGAAGTTCATGACAACAGAGTTATGAACATGAAAACCATAAGAACATTAGCTTTTTTCACTTAAAGGAAAAAATACAGAAAAGTCTACCTGAGAAATTATCCCTTATACGATGTAATGTTTACCAAGTTAGCAGGATTTCACATCTCTCTCTTCTTAATTAGGCAAAGCTAATAAAGTTACCATACCAACTGAAGAGCCATCAATCATGACAAGTCGCTGCCAGAAGCTGAATAATTCACTCTGGGAGCTCCAGTGGCAGAAGAAACTGGAACTGAAGGGATCGGCAGGAAAAAGCATGCAGCACACTCCAGGACAACAGCAGGGAAGCCCCAGAGTGCACCTGGAATAATGCAGCAGTAAAACTGTTACAGGGCTGTGGCTATGCCACCTCTCCAGAACTGGACACACTTTGGACACTGCTAGAAACTGCAGATGAACAGATACAGGTTTGCTGCAAGTAAACATGAGCGCCATCCAGTGCCTTGGCACTGATTCACCAGTACTCCTGGGTCTGTAGCATGTACTGTAGTTGTAACTCACAAGCAGCTCTAAGTGCCCTTGTTGTCCCCTGCACAGCAGCACCGGAACAAACTTGGACACACACTCCTTTAAAAGTGAATATCCTCCTCCAAATTGCTGAAGAAAGCTCACTTCATTAAAGAAAAGCACAATCAGAAGCAGGAGAGAGCTGTCAGGCTTCCACTTTCTTCCCATCCAAAGCCTCATGTTGCACTGACACTTCACTTTCAATTATGCTGCTGCAAATTTGATGAAGCAGTTGGTATTTGTACACAGTCCTGCCGATGCTGAGAGGGAAGATCTGCAGTGCTCAGAGGCCTCTGTTCTGTAAGCCCATGTGAAACAGGAAACTATAAACAACCCCCATTTCCACCTACTTGCAAGAAAGCAGGGATAGCTCTAATTTTCTGAAAGCCAGTCAAAACTTTCACAGGGAGAACATAGGAACTGAGATGTCAAAACCAGAATTTTATTCTTTTCATGGGAAATACATTCCAGCAGCATGCAACTTCATGTTCTTAAAAAAGAAAAAAGCAGATTGGAAGACATCCAATGTGGATAGTTTCTCCATCCATTCATTCAGTATTACACCGTTATCTCCTACATGTAAAGCAGGTTGGCCATGCGGATTCTATGCAACAGAAACACTCCACTCCCAAGAGCGACTTGTTGCATATTGTAGGAATGTGTCAGTCTCAAATCAAGGACATCTGAGGTACTTGTAACTCTAGTGTTTAGAAGATGAATATTCACAGGATCTCCTTTGAAAAAAGAGGGACTTACCTGAGATTTTTCCATCTTAACCCTCTCTGAAGCTTGAGAAGTGAACAGTCTGAAGGTTTTGATGATCCCAGGAAAGTCTAAGCTACCTGGCCACTGTTTACACTTAAAACAGTCAACTGCCTGTATACTATAACATTGCTTCTCTATTTCCTTTGTGCAGCTTTTCTTTCAGCTTCTCTTCTCTTCATCTGCCTTTCATCTTCTCCTTTAACCACCTGGAAAATGCATGGTGAAGGTGAAAAAATACCTGTTAAGCAAAAAGAAGGTAAATGTCTCCTTAGGAAACACATGAGAAGTTACAAAAGGAATGGATGTTGATGCCTTTGGGCAACAGGGAATCACAAGTGGACAGTTCTGAGGGCAGCAGGCATGTTGTGACAGCAGTCAGGGGTCAGTAGATCTGGATAACATCATCCCACTCGTCGACAGGCCAGACACCATTGTCCTGCACGTTGGATGGGGAGCTCTTCCAGTCCCACACCTTCATAGGAACCTTCCAGTCTGGGCCATAGTTGGCTTCAACATACTGAAGGGTTTCACAGGGCACATGTACCTTGAGTTCTACAAACTCAGTCCAGCACAGAGTGAACTTTGGAAAGAAATACCTGTGTCATAATAAAAGAACACAGTCACTGGTAGAAGACTGACATAAACCTCTCAATAAGTAAGTTCAAGGAGAAAGCAAGCTGCTTATTCTACTATTTTTTCTCTTATTTCATAACTTCTTATCTATGAAATATTATTCACATACAGGACAAGGGTGTTATCAACAGTAAGTGGTGAAACTGCCTCCTGTGTAGGAAGGAGCATTCTTAATTCTTTTGCTGTTTATTTCAATATCATTCTGCCACCTATAGGAAATGACTTGGTCCCTCTGGAAAAATTCCACTTACAAATGGGGTTAAACGGTTCCCTCTTTAGAAAGGTGTCAAGAGGGCCAGACACACTTAGAGCAGTGGAAGTTCACAGGTAGACTGCAGAGTTTAATCAGGATGACACCCTATAGGAGCACAGTGTCAGAGTTGATGTGTTAAACAAATAAATGCCAAAGTCTATGTACTGTTTCTGCAGAGGGTAACTTGCACTTCTGAAGCTCTGAAGACTTCAACAAAAAAAAAAAAGTGAACTTAAAATTCCTTTCCACAGATTAAAATGAAACCATAAGTACTTAGTCCTTTTGAAAAAAAGTTAAAAGATTTGTGCATTTGCATGAACTAGAACCACCCCCTCCATGTTTGTTCTTGTAAGCATAAAGTTAATTTTATTTCTAAGCTCTGAGGAAACAGTATCAGAAAATAACTCTGCTTTATGCTTTAAGTGGAGGGAAAGAACAAAGTGATCAAACATTTTCTGGATATATATCCAGAGACTACTGATTAACTTTAAACTAAACAAAAAAGCAAAAGAATGCCAGCTACTAAGGGGAAAATAAGGTAAACAAACTTTATTACTGGATTTGTGAACATCAAATAGCTATTTTGCATGAAGACAGGTTCAGAGAGTTGGGGTTATTCAGCCTGAAAAAGGTTACAGGAAGAACTTGAAGCAGCCCTACAGTACCTAAAAGGGGCTTAGGAGAGAGCCAGAGAGGGACTTCTGACAAGGGCATGTAGGGATAGGACAATAGAGAATGGTTTTGAACTGAAAGAAGTAGTATTAGATCAGATATTAAGAAGAAATTCTTCCCTGTGAGGGTGGTGAAGCCCTGGCACAGGTTGCCCAGAGAAGCTGTGGCTGCCCCATCCCTAGAAGTGTTCAAGGCCAGGTTGGACAGGGCTTGGAGCAACCTGGTCTGGTGGAAGGTGCCCCTGCCCATGGCAGGGGGTTGGAATGAAATGATCTTTAAGGTCCCTTCCAAGCCAATCTGTTCTGTGATTCTCTCAGCTATTACTAACCCAGGAAATAATTAATTTGTCAGAAATCAGTGGACATGTATTAAAAAAAAAAAAAAGCTATCAGCAAACCACTGAAATTATATATCCTCCAGATAGAAAGCTCTGAATAATAATTCTATGGAGAACATACAGGTAACTTAAATAAACTAATCTGCAAATTAAAAAGTCAGTTGGAATTTTTACCCAAATAATTATTTAACTATTACTAAAAATCTGATGTTTACACTGACTGAAAAAAAACAATGCCTTTCAGTATTGCTTCATACTGCTGGAATCCTTGCTCACCATTTCCTCATGCCAAGTTGCTGGGAAAAGGCTCTGGTACATACACACTACTCACAAATTTTTTTCTTCCAATTTCAGTTTTATCAATCTTTGGACATGAAAGCACTGAAAGGATTAGACACACAAAGTCCTCTTAGTTAAAAACCTACGGAATTAACTCATTTTAAGGATTAAAGCCTAAAGTACAGATCTGATTCCCAGAGTCAGTTTTTGTAGATACTTATTCTCTGCTGGAGAATGCAACAAACAGGAGGTCTCAACTGCTGCAACTCCAAGACAAGATAAGGAAGATGAACATCCCTGTTTGTGTCTGCAATGCTGGGAAAGTATTTCTGTACATGGGAATGCAAAACATACAGGCTGTGAGGTTTGGAAACCAGCTTTCCAAGGAAATAGACTAAAATGGACTATGAAAAGATATTTTAGAGACTAAATGAGAGAAGATTCAGTTTTCCACGCTTTCATGTGGCAAGATGTATAGAAAGTATGCTTTCGCAAATATTTAGCTTCCTGAAGAGAACATCTTTTACATTTCAGGTTTAAAAACATAAATATCTTAGAAGAGAAACTCCACCCTTCTGTGTGATGATCTAGTAGCAACCAATATGTCTTCTGATATCACATAATTAGCTAGTGAGATTCCTTTAAATTGTTAGAGTGGATTTAGGATTCAGCATGACCAAACAATCACTTCTCTTTTGACTGACCTCCTCACTTTACCTTCCTCCAAAATTTTGACAGGGCTGAAGACTGGAATTATTTAGCTAAGGATTCTGAACAGCTATGTTCTGTCAGGGCTCGGGGCCCTTATAATGGTAAACAAGCGGTTTTCTTGCTCCTTTTCTGTATTCATTAAACTAATACTAAGAAGCACTAGCTCAGAATTAGAGGGTTGGCTTCCTTACACTCCTATGCCTAAGCAAAGTTATTATCTAGTTCTTACTGAATTAGAAGGCCACGTTTGTAACCTTTAAGAATTAAGAAACTAAGATAAGGACTCAGACACTATCACCAACTGGATGTTCTGCCACAGTGTTCACTAAGTTCCTATTAGACAAATATAAGCAAATACAGTTTAGGCAAAATATAAAAGATGGAGCAGATCATCCTAAGTGCAATCACGCAGCACCTGCAGGATGGACAAGGGATCAGACCCAGCCAACACGGGTTTAGGAAGGACAGGTCCTGTCTGACCAACCTGATCTCCTTTTAAGATCAGGTGACCCACTTGGTGGATGAGGGGAAGGCTGTGGATGTGTCTACCTGGACTTCAGCAAAGCCTTTGACACCGTCTCCC